>NC_136882.1:9566872-9721343 GCF_949152265.1 Phoxinus phoxinus | reverse complement strand
CATATTAATCATAATAATTAATCAGATCCAATTATATAATATATAAATGCGAACAAATTGCTGGGAAAGTAATGATCTATCATGATGGTGCCACCAAGAAAAAGAGAATAAAACAGCAATTAGAAGGGGGGATATTTTAACAGTGGTGTTAGTCTCCAGCAAACATGATGCAGTAATTAGTGTGTGTGTGTGTGTGTGTTATTAGAATAAGAAAGTAATGAATTTCTGGGGAAAATTATATGTGACATGTGCTTTGGTCATCGTTGTTCATTTGTTTGCCGGATCCTCTGAAGTCAGTGCCTGAAGTGCAATTAAATTTCCTGCTTTTCCTCAGCTAAAGCATGAGGTGAAGAGAGCAGCAAAACAAGACATCTTAATTATCTTCATTATGAAAAATAATGCATCACACCCTTCCAAACAAAGACTGAGGCAAATAGTCAAACAAAACAAGACTTTGTCCCTCTCTATTTATTAATATATTCATGGTGCTGTTCGCAGTACTATCTACAAATTAGCATGACTGTATTATCTATTATATCCGGTTTATATGGTGCAACCCGAAAGCCTTGAGGAGTTAAAATGGCCTACACCCTCACAGTTGCTCTTTCATCTCGATGTTGTGGCAGCCACAAAGAAGTTAAACCCTTATCATGACAGTTCCAGAATCTGTCAGCATCACTCGACGGCAAAACCTCATCCACTCGAATCGCATTTATTTCCTATGTCAGAGATAAGGAGGACAGGAACAGGTAAATCCCTGGACATGAAACAAACCCACTCCTGTGTGACCAGCCAAGCCAACAGATAGAGACATAAATCTACTTTTCCTTCTTCAAATGGACCATTTTCCATTAACTCTTCGGTAAAGCCATAATGAGAAAAGAAATTAGAACACGTATTATCAAATGTAGCTTCAGTCCAAAAATCTTTCAGAGCTGAACAAAAACAAACAACTGCAAAATACCCATAAAGAAAAACATATATATATCTGTCATAAATATATATATATCTATCATAAATATATATACAGTCAAACCAAAAATTATTCAGACATTAGATATAATTTGTGAGTGCAGGACACTATAGTTCATTTATGTAAGTGAGGAGAGCAACATATAAACAGGTTATACCCATGTTAAAAGTGGCATATTTACCCAAAAAGTCTTTACACAGTGGACAACCAGTACAATGTATACAATATTTGTGACTAAAAATTATTCAGACCCTTTGACCTGACCATGTTTCGCTTAAGTGTTTTTCTTTAATTGCTAATGCGACCTTTTTACACACAGACTGAACAAAATTAAGCATCGCTTGGTAAGTGGTTGACCTAAATTGGTATTATCTAATTGTGTAGTTAAATTTAACAGCTGACTGCTATTCAATCTAATTCATTGTGAGACAGTCTAACAGAAGGATGGACAAAACCAGTGAAACTGATTTGATAACTCTGAGTTCTTGTCATATTTTATTACCATTTTCTAAACTATGATATTTATAAATATGGAAATAGTGACCAATATCAAGATATACTGTACACTTTCCCTTACACATTCGTAGCAAATTTAACACAATTTTATTGCATCATCCATTCCTATTTGCAAAGCATCCATTCCCGTGTCTTATTAAGAGAAGCAGTGGTGTCTTCCTCTGAGAGCCGGTATTAATCACCCCGCTCATGTGCTCTCAGAGCAGACCTGGGAACAGGCCTAATAAGACATACCCTGCACTACCAGACCAAGGGGGCGACTAGTCTCCCCGCCTATGCATATGCAAATCTCACCCCTACATATTTACATATTTATTTATTGCCTTCGCTCATGTGGAGGTGCTGGCTGGAGAGGGTGTTAATATCTGTGGGGCAGCTTTTAGAGAGAGCGCTGGGAGAATTGGTGGGAGGTAGAACCCAGTTCACAGAGGAGATTCAGCTGTAATTAAGGCTGTTTTACCGAGCATAAATAATGCTGTTTGTATTGAAGAGAGAGAGGGAGAGAGAGAGAGAGAGAGAGAGAGAGAGAGAGAGAGAGAGAGAGAGAGACAAAGAAAGAGAAAGAGAAAATAGATGGTGGATAAAAAGACAGGATAGAGGAGGGTGGGTCTGGCTGGGATTAAACACTCTCTTTAACGAGGCCTTTGATGCCTCTTATAAGCAGGTTTAACACACACTTTGGCACCAGCAGCTGCAGGCTGTGCAAGTTATCCTGTAGAATTGGTTACGGAGACCTGTTGGAGGAAAATTATCCAACCCGATCTCACGGTAATTCGTACAAATTTTACGAGGTGGCTAATTCGTACGAATTCATACGACCTCACTCGTACGAATTCGTAAGATTTTTGCTATATCGTACATATTTGACGCGTTGTCCAATTCGTATAAATTCGTACGAATGACCTACACCTGACCCCGCCCCTAAACCTACCCTTCACTGGGGTTTATACAAATTTTATGAATTCGTACAAGTGAGGTCGTACAAATTCGTACGAATTGGTCGTGAGATAGCGTTGAATTATCACATCTCGATTTTTTCCCTGTCCTTCCTAATTTCCTCCATGTTACAGAGGTAAAATATTATTAGTGGTGTTTGCTGAGGCAAGCATCACAATACTATCACGGATTAAAGTCGACATGAAGTGTAAAATGTGACTCTCTTTTCTTGTCTATTGTGAGAAGAGCATGAAGAAAAAATGCGATGGGGAGGGGCACATTATTGTCTTTAATTAAATGGCACTTTTTTTTATAATGATGTGCATAACTCATTTATGATACACTGCAACTTAAACATAAGAATCGTCAATTTTGATGGAATGTTTTGATGATTTTTAATTTTGGTGTGTAGACATGAATGATATCTCAAATAAAGCTGACTTACCATTTTCACATCCTGGTGATTTTGAAAGAATTTAAAAGAAAATGCTTTTAAATTTTATTATAATTGTGTGTATTTTCACATAAAAATTCTGGTTACTGCGTAGAGTTTAGATGAGTTATACGGAAGATTTAACATGGCTCATTTGACTGGCTAACTACAGATTCATATGCGTCTCATTTCCTTTTGCAACAGCCGTTTTCCCATCAGCAATTCAGTCACGCACCTTCACGGGTCAACAAGACAACCAGATAGATAAATATGTTTACTCATAGCCTTCTGATCAGAGATTCATGTCTGTCTTATTGTTTTATGTACTCAAAAAATAAAAACAGTATAGTCAAATATTTCCTCAGGATCCCTTCGGATGCCTGAATTCTTGTAAACGGCGTACAACTAATCGTGAAATATAGAGGTTTTAAGCTGTTATAGACAGAATGGTCTACCTTGAGAGCATACCCACAATTAAAATATATGTTTGAGTTCATGATTAATGAGTTAAGAGGGGGAAAAGACAGCTAAATATTTTGAAATCATTTTGTGTTCTGACTATAGAAGGCAGTGGTGTATTCTCACAAGAGATATTGAGATCCGCAGGTATCTAATATCTCCCTCACAGCACACAAATTAAAGCAATGAAAAATATTAAAAAACTCTCTCTGAGGACATGCTATACCTGTTCATACTCCCTCCAGAGCATATAATTAAAGAAGGATTTCTCACTGATCCATATAAACATTTATGTAATCCACACTACTCATCCCCCTCTTTTAGTTTAATATACCTTTGTTAGTCTCCATTCAGTTGTTCTCACAGCACTATGAGCAGAGTTAGACAACAGAAACAAGCTAACAATATGGGATACAAGCTCCTCTGGGTGCAATTACCATCTCTCTCTCGTTCTGTTTCGAAGAGAGGATGCCCCCCATGAGTAAAACACTTTAGTTGTCATGGCGGTGTGGCGGGATGCTGCCCCGGTGTCTGAGTTTGCTGCTCCCATGAGGAGGGGAATAATAGTGTCCGACTCAAAGGGCCAATAAATCAATCGCACTTAACAGCCGCAGTTCAGGATATTTCAGATGGTCTCTAAATGAAAACATGAGGGCAGCCTGCATTCTCTGCCATTTGTCATCAGGTGACTGTGACACAGCAAGGTTATTATACTGTCAGGATTATGTTTTGTTCATTGTTTTGGTTCGGTTCTGTTTCCCTGCCTTGTGTGTCCTGACCTAGTTTTCATGTGTGTGCCAGTTTGTTCCCTAGTTACATTCACTTGTCGGTAATTTTCTTCCTCATTTCTCCTTGTGTATTTAAGCTAGTTTCCTTCTTTAGTTCATGGTTCAGGGTCGTCTGTGGGCAACGTGGTTGTGGATTCTAGCTCCTGAGTTTTCCCAAGTTTTCATGTTGGATAAAAAAAAAAAACTGTTTATTTGTCTTTGTGCATTCAGTACAGACACAACGTGTAACAGTAAACCATATAAAATACCTTGAGCATATTAACAAATAAGCCTAGTTTTAAACTTAATTTAAATGTATTATATTAAATGTATTATATTAATATTTTAATTTAATTTCATGTTCATTTTAATATAACTTCTGCATGTTACAGAATTTTTTTTTTTTGCCTCTTGTTCAATTTAATTAATTAAAACAAGCTAAAGTAACACGATTTTTTACATTTTGTTACAACTTAATTTAATTGTGTTCAATCAACCTAATATATTTACAACTTAATTTAAAAGAAAAAGTTTACTTAATTAATTTGTGTGAAAACTACATGAATCATTTTTGTTGACAACTAACTGGGCAGTGGATCTGATCAGAAAGACTCGGGAGAATAATGCCGTAACCAGTATACATTTATTAACAGCTCAGCAAGCACAATATGATATAAAGTTCTTTGGCGTAGGCCCCGTCCGTAGCTCGCATTCCGAGGGTACGGAATATGCAAAATCCTGCCTGAAGACGAAGGCAGGGGCGCAGTCGACCCCCCGGAGTTATAGGAAGGGACCATCCTGGTGGTGGTGGGGAGGATGGAGGTAAATGGAAGCGTCAGCTAGGGTTGCCAACCGTTTCGTATAATACGGAATCGTCCCGTATCTGACACATAAAAGTCTTGTTCCGTATTGAACTGATATTTTTGAGAATCAATTCAGTGCAAATCCATGACAGACACACACATAGCTAATATATGTCAGACTATGAACAAAGACATTTGTAGGCTATGATAAGAAAAAAAACCTGATGGTGCGTGCGGTAGATACTAATTTCTCCCCCTGTTTGTCTATGATCAGCGTATCGTTTTTAACATCTTGGAACATCATCAGAGAATGCCCTTTTAATTGGTCGTTTCAGACATTGTGAGTCATGTATCGTAGCAACGATGACGACAAGTGACAACTGCAGGAAATGTAAAAATGACTACCTTCCAAGCAGCCGGCGAAAAAGAAAAGAGCAAAAAAAAAAATAGAATTGAATGGGAAAATATATATAGTTGATATAGGTAATGTTAGTGTTTAATGTTCAGTTATGTTAGAAACTTAGAGGACGTTTTGTAATGTTTTTGAATTTTGTGGTTAACATGACACAATTTTCTCTATTAGGAATGGCAAAACATTAGGAAATGACCATTTTTATTGTAGTCTTGACTAAATTATTTTAAGTTCATACAACAAGATAACAACAAATAATTTCAAACTAACTTTTTTGGAAAAACTTTATTTTTGTGGAAAAGTTTTCCTTAATTTAATTAAGTTTGTTCAACAGCTTATTTTTTTAAAGTGTAACTGCTGGAACTTTTAAATACATACATCAGTCTTCAACCTCACTGTATGTTGGATAAACAAACGCTATCTCGTGACCAATCCGTACGAATTTGTGCGACCTCACTCATACAAATTCATACTATTTGTCTAAAACCCAGTGACGGGTAGGTTTAGGGGCGGGGTCAGGTGTAGGTCATTCGTATGACCTATTCGTATGTTGGAATTGCTGTGAGATGGGGATGGATAAACATGAGGTTTTCAGTGAGGTTGTAAGAGTATGAGGGTCTGGATGTTGCAGGAACATGCAGCATTGAATATATTCATTTTGCATATGCTTTTTCATCAATTCAAAGTGATTGTTGAATGGTACAACACTGTCTCTCTCTCTCTCTCTGTGTGTGTGTGTGTGTGTGTGTGTGTGTGTGTGTGTGTGTGTGTGTGTGTGTGTGTGTGTGTGTGTGTGTGTGTGTGTGTGTGTGTGTGTGTGTGTGTGTGTGTGTGTGTGTGTGTGTGTGTGTGTGTGTGTGTGTGTGTGTGTGTGTGGTAAGGGTAAGGGTTAGGTGGGGATCAAATGCATCCACAAGGTTAGTAATATCTGTTTTTTTTTACCTTGTGGGGTTATAAATCACACTAAATTATGTTTTTTGAAAATGTAAAAAAGCAGAAAGTTTTCTGTGATGGGTAGGTTTAGGAAATATAATATACAGTTTATACAGTATAACAATCTATCTCTAAAAAGTTATCTGGGTTCGGTCCAAATTCCAAGCTCGTAGCCCTTCCCTCGGACAGACTAAATACGCATATTCTTTTAATCTGATTATTTTTAAGTGTGAAAGTGAAATATAAAAAAAATACATTTTATTTAAAGAAAGTTGTGTGTGTGTGTTTTGAGGATGTAACATCACCTGTTGTCCCTTCTAGAGCTGCACAGCCTACCACATGTGCATGTGTGATGTGCATATGTGCGTAAGAGCAGGTGTGTATGTATGCGAGTTGTGTGGTTCTTGCCTCTGAAAATGTCAGACAGACTTCAGGCTGAGAGGAGAGCCCAGCAGAGAGATCTCTTTGCCCACTGTCAATGAGGTTACCACACACACACACACACACACACACACACACACACACACACACACACACACACACACGCACACACACACACAGTGAGCTTTTGGTTCCAGTGCTGTTATACACACCGCTGCAGGAGAGAGTAGTGCATGATAGGACACACACACACACACACACACACACACACACACACACACACACACACACACACAGAGACGTAATAATATTATCCTCTAGTGTTAAGCCGTGAAAACAAAGTGGGTTTTAATTACAGATCATGTATTATCTAACATGGCAAGGTCTGAAAAAGCACAATATGTGGTGATGTGCCGGCGTGTGTGTGCGTGTGTGTGTGTGTGTGTGTGTGTGTGTGTGTGTGGGTGGGTGGGGGGGTGGGTTGGTTGGTTGGCTGTCCCTGATTAATTATTTTGTGTGTGTGTGTGTCAAAAGAGGGGGGCATTATTTCTAGTAAAGCTACAAGGAGCATTAGCCATCAATCCTGGTCATCAAATCAGGCCATAGTGTGCTGTTGTGCCTATTACTTCTGAATTTATTTCCCTAAATTAAATCGGACTCTGAGCTCTCAGCTGCTCTATGTGCATGTGTTTTTTTATCCATTTTCCTACCTATTTGTCAAAATGTAGTGTGTGACAGTGAAGTAATACACATTTATTATGCCAATGTGAAACAACAGGGTGTGTATATCATTAATTAACACAATATCTTGGAGAGAGTTGCGCTTGTGTATGTGTAGCATTCTCACATCCATCTATTCATAGGAAAATACTGTATAACTCAATCTAATAAATCCTTTACTTTTTCTCCTCACACCCCTTATTAGAAAATCAGTATCAATTTATTTTAGGCCAAACTTGATGGAGTGATTCTGAATATATTGCCCTTCAGGAGGAATAATGTATAAAGGCCTATCTCCGACAGTCATATAGGAAGGTTGTTATTTGGTTTTCACAACTAATGTGGGTTTGACATAAGTTCTGAATGTAGCAGGGTTTTTTTAGAGTTTTTGTTAGACATAATAGGTCATTTGTTAGGTCACATCCTTGTATTTAGTTTACACTTAAACAATGACAGTAAGAGACTGCCAATGACGTCATGACGACTGCACTGTGTTAATTCACTTATATCCATAACTGGAGAGCCAAAGTCTCTCTTATCACTAATAATAGAATGAAAATGATAGCTTTTAAAATGATAAGTGGATGAGGGACTACTTAAAATGCAGTGTTTAAATTAATTAACTGTAAACATGATTAAATTGAAGGATATAATCTGAAAGTATAATTGCCCACTGGGAATAAAATGAACTCAGTTGGTCGATGCGTCTCCCCACTGTGTCTCAACGCTGCAAAACCACATCACTTTTATTCAAGTAAAAAGATTAATATGCATTTAAGAGATGCAGGTCTTAATCTCAATCTAAGGGACATTTAAAGCGCGCTGGGAGTCGCGGATGTGAGCGTGTGCTGATGCCGGCGGTCATGCTCTCTAATGCGGCTCATTTGAAGCTGCGCGCCCGCTGTGCGCATCAAGCGCCCCGGATCACCATCCAGAACCTCAAAAAATAACAAGAAATACCAATTTCACCACCGGACCTGAACATTCTCTGCTCTGAAATTTCACCACAGGATTAAAGTAGAGCAATTAGACTGTTATATTAATACGGAGTGGATAAACACCGGAACGGATCGGAAAGTTATTGTGTTCTGCATAAAATAATGGCATATTAATCTCTCTCCCTCTCGCTGACGTTTATTAGACTATAGTATTGTCAGAACGGGGATCTTTATGGGCAATTAGGACCTTATACATTTCAAGTGCAGGTAAATTAGATGGTCATGTATGGTCAAAGACAGCGTAATTCATTCAGCTGAAATGCCAGGAGTGTGTGTGTGTGTGTGTGTGTGTGTGTGTGTGTGTGTGTGTGTGTGTGTGTGTGTGTGTGTGTGTGTGTGTGTGTGCGTACGTAGTCTAGGTTAAATCTGACAAAACCTTCCTTTGGGAACATTTGGGGATGTCTGCATTTGGAAGAACAATTTATAAAATAGAGGGCGATAGAGAGATGGTGAGAAAGTGAGCAGTATTCACCTCTTTGCTGGCATACATCAGGCTCTGACTCAAAATGATGAAGTGTTTCATGAGAGTTTCAGGGAATGATACACACACATGTCCAATAATAGTCCAGATTAAATGTTTAGTGACCGTGTTGATAGACAGAAAAAAATATTTAATTATAAATTAGAAGTCGTGGTATGTTCAAAAAAAGGAAGAAATATTTAATTATAAATTAGAAGTCGTGTTATGTTCAAAAAAAGGAAACCATTAACTTAAGTTTAATTTTCACAACTATAAATGGGACTTGATAAATCAATCAATGAAACAATTAATAAATCTCAGAACACAGTGTAAAATGTCCTCCGAGATGGTGGATAAAAAACTTTGATTATTAAACAATTAAAATAAAACTGACTATTTTGTGTGTGATCGCTTAGTTGTACTGTGTTGTTAAAGGGATAGTTCACCCAAAATCGAAATATTGAAAAAATTATGAATAGTATATGACATTGTTCTTTCAGACGAATACAATTGAATACAATCTTCCAAGCTTTATAATGGCAGTGAACGGCCATTTCTGTTTTGAATTCCATTAAAGTGCATCTATCTATCATAAAAGTACTCCGCACGGTGGGTTAACTCGGGGGTTAATAACGGCCTTCTGAATCAATGTGATGTGTTTGTGTAAGAAAAATATCCATATTTAAAACTTTATTAATTAAAATAACTAGCTTCCGGCCAAACGAACATATGGATTACACTTAAGTCTAAAGTTGCCCTTTAGGCATAAGACTGCGTATGGCCGATTGGCCTGAAGCTAGAATTTTACTTTGTAACGTGTTAAATATGAATATTATTCTTACACAAACTCATCATTTCGCTTCAGAAGGCCTTTATTAACCCCCGAGTTAACCCGCCGTGTGGAATTCAAAACAGAAATAGCCATTCACTGCCATTATAAAGCTTGGAAGAGCCAGGACAGTTTAAAATGCAACTGTTGAAAGCCATATTGGACCAAAAAAAATAAAAAAATCCGTCTGGAGCCGCAAAAAATTAAAAGCCTTATATAAGCCTTATAATGAAGGCAACACATGTTGTAGGCTAAGTGTCTATATTAGCTTTATTAGCCCCCTAGTATCGAAATGATAAGTAGGCTACAAATACATAATGAGCAAGGCGACCGTTATTTCGAATCTGTCACTTTATTGTTTCCATGGTTATGTGGTTGAAAACACTGAATAGTTGTGATATATGACAAGCACTGAGCGCATCCGTCTCTGGCTCAGCGCCAGCCAACGTGCAGGAGTTGATCACGTGATGCACTGACCGTTCTAATCACACCGGTGTGATCGTACGCTCCAGGGACCAGCCAAGACTGATCACACCGGTGTGATCGTACGTGCGAAAGGGTTAAAACAATTTTTTTTTTCCATTTTCATATTTGTGAAAAATCTCCAGGGAGCCACTAGGGCGGCGCTTAAGAGGCTCGCGGCTCGCGGACCCCTGACCTAGGATGACTTGAGGCTGAGTAAATCATGGGCTAATTTTCATTTTTGGGTGAACTATCCATTTAACTTAGCAAAATGCTAAAATCAAGATTTATTGAAATTGATTGATTTATTGAAATTGATTGACTTGACTATGTCATATTGAGCGCTATCACTATTACTATCACAGAGTTGTTACCTATAGCGTCCTAAATAAGTAATTCAGTAAAAATGCTATCTAGAAGAAAGCTGCCTAAAGCAGGCAGTGCCCTACAAAGTGAGGCAACCCATCAGGTTTTGGAAGACACATAACCAACTCAAACCACACCACAGAACATAACTGTTTTAGCCTTGCAATATTTTACAGTCACAATTATACTGTGTACAAGCTGATAAAAGATTTAAGATATTTCTGGTGTGATAGATGGTCCTCATACCTGTGCTAAAAATCACTATGTTCATGTAATTGTAGCTCTGCAGGTTCAGATCTGACAGTCATTTTTTATTCATTTCTTTATTTATCCTCATTGTTACAGGTCCTATATACCACAGAATGCAAATGTAAAAATAAGATGAAATGTATTCAACTTGAGCAGTTTCCACCTAACTGTGACTGTGTGTCCTTTACAGAGTCATCTAACTAGTGTCTGAGTGTTGGCTCAGCAGAAAGAAGTGTGATGAATCGAGAACAGAAGATTTTAATGAACACACCTTCTGAGGGTCACCTTCATTCATATACGCTGATGTACTAAAACAAACAAATATGATTCTGTAGAATGAGTTCATATCTTCATGTTGCATTCTCTCTTTGTCCTTCTTCATTGATTTCCCACTGCATACTTAAAAAGGGTAAAAGTGTGAGTGTATTTAAAAACCCACCAATTAGCTGTAAAATGCAAATTGAGCTGACAGACAGATATCCTCTCCAGTTGAGTTCAAATATATTCTTGACATCTTGATGGGTAGAGTCCATGTATATTTATATTAAATTTAGCCTCTATTAATGTGTTCTAATTTGGTATTTGATTTTCGATTTAAGAATGATATATTTTAGTGAATTGATTACTTTAATCGCAGCACTGGCTTTACAATCAATAACCATATATATATATTTTTTTTTTATAGTGTATATACTGTATATGTAATTACAATGAGAATAAATGTTTTTATGTATTTATTATTATTTCACTAATGTTAAAACAATTTAAGACAGTTGCCATACAAATTAACAAAATTGAAAAAATATTTTAGATAACTCATATCTCCATATTTCGTCTTTTATAATAAATAATTAATATTGGTCATCTATTGTTTACTATTGTTTTCTTTACTCAGGAAACACAATATATATATAAGTACATTTTTTAATGTATTTGAAAAGAGAAGAGTGTCTCAAGCTGTGTTCCATTCGACAGGGTCCCTATGCAGTGTTCCCTGCTCCCTACTCCCTGAACGGTATATCAGTTGAAGTGGACTTAGCTGACAATAATTGCTCATTTGGAATGCCCTGCAGCATCATCAAAGACAGGCAGTGATGGGGTGGCACAGATTATGATAATACATAAATAAATATAGTAATTTAGCCTACTTTACTTTCACATATATATACAAAACACAGTATATGTATCTAATAAATAATAATGAAAATAATAAAAAAAATAAACAGGTATATGTTCTTAATCAATGGTCTTAACAATTGTAGAGGTATCATCCATAGACTGTAAAAAAATATGGACGTAGAGTCCGTGACGTCACCCGTAGGTTTCTGAAGAGCATTTTTGAAGCCTAAAGTGGGCGGAGCCGGCCATCGCCATCTTGGCCTCGCGTCACCGCTCGTCACTCCCGGATAACAGAATATGGGCAAAGAGGCGGAGCTGAGGAGCCTGGCTATCTTAAACCACGCCCACCTAGCGCGACGTTATGGAATTAGCTCCATGGTTAGCTCAGGCTTGGGAGCTAATGCTATATGCTACTCACAGTACCAAGTCTGCGACTGCACAGCGCCTCGCGCTAAAGTGACAGTTGATGATTAAAATCAGAATGCCAATTAAAAGGTCCTGTTTTTGCCCTTCAAAATATTATAATAGTTAAAAGACATCGCTACAAGTGAGACTGTGAATCATGATTCTGTACAGCTATTCTGCTAGGTGAAAATGTATTATGCAGTAACTTTACAATATTACTCTGAGAGTGTGTGTGACCGTGATTTATGTGCATACATGTACACTCTTTTTTACAGTCTATGGTTTATTATTCAGTCCATTTTAAATTCCTGATTTTGGCCGCATCTTAAATGGGTCAAACAATAGATATATTACCTATGAAGTTCAAGTAAATGCGCTAGAAATCCACGCTCATTCAAGGATGTGCATTTATTGCATGGACGAAGAAAGCACCGACACCTTCAGGATTTCATCTGACGGTACATACGCATATTATAATCTGTTCCAGAGCAACGGTACCGCAGAACGAGTGTAGCCTTTATATCTATAGACGTTTTTAAATCTGAAAACTCCAAAAAGCAACAAAATTGTAAGACATCCATCAGTGCATGTTCACAGAGGAAAAAAACTGGAATACAGCGCTGGTTGTTCTCTCGAACGATAACGTTGATAACGACAACGGCGGAATCCAAAGACATGGGAGGGGTAATGGGTGTATTAAATTATATGAAATAATCCAGAAAAAAGCACAAACACGGCAGAGATGGCAAGTTCAGCAGCTGGAATTTGCTGAGGTGAAGTGACGGCTAACCGGCTAGCATTGACATCATCGGGAATCCACCTGTCACTCAAAAGTGGACACACCCTTAATTTTGCAGAACTTTAAATATTAATCAACTAAACGGATGAGTTATAAAAAAAATTCACCCCTCTCACAGTTGTTATGAAGGGCAAAATTAGCTGTATAGATCAAAGCCATGTAGAGAACCAGGCTGTAAACATGTTTTTTCTGCTGTAAAGTTGGGCATTTTAAAGGGGTCATGACATGTTTTTTTTATTTTTTATTATTATGTTCCCTTAGGTGCAATTATAGTATTACTATAGTTTTTTTTTTTACAAAAAAACTTTTAAAATGTAGTGATTTATGACCTTTTCCCACCCTGTTTCTCATCCTCTGATTCAAACAGTCTGTTTTGGGGGTGTTTCCCCTTTAAGAGTTCAGTGTTAACGCTCACTGTTTATGATTGGCTAACGTCAGTGCCTATGCATCAATTATTAACGCCCCCAGCCAGAACATTTGCGGATTCAGCGTATTTAAAAAGTAGTTTAAAGTTTTAAATACATTACTTACAGTTTGCGTCGTTGTTGTTGAGCCCAGAATAGTCGGCGCGGACTTATCTTTCAGCAACAGTTTTCTGGCAAAGCCAGCATCATTTTGGGATTTGTTCTCAAAACAGTCATCCTTCAAATGTATAGAACAAACGCTTAAACTAACACTGCCGTGACTGAGACGTCCGCAAAAAATAAAGTGCATCCATTTTTCCCTGACGACTGGATCTTTCGGCAGCGTATTCAAAGATGTTGTTTGTCCACAGCCAGGAACAGCACATCTGCGTGGCATCGCAATTTCCCTGCACACAGACCCACTCGCTGTCCATCGACTGAACACTTGTGAGGCGTGCAGCGCGCGGGAATGATACGAAATGAGCGTAGTTGCCTTGCGCTTTAAGCGTAGTTGTCTTGTGCTGGAGGCGGTCATATGCAAACGCTGGTACGTCACTTCGTACCGTGACGTCACTTCTTACCATGGATCCAGAACGAGCTGTATTTAGAGCTTGATTAAATAAATGATTCGTTTATAATGGGGAAGACGTCTTAAGCTATGAAACTTGCAGGACGTTTTAATGGTACAAAGACCTCTTATATACCAAAAGAATATCAAAATCGACTGCTGGCGGTAGATCCTCTTCCTATTTAGCACCAAAACTTTGGAACAGTCTTCCTAACATTGTCCGGGAAGCAGACTAATCTAATCTAGACTAAAAACACATCTCTTCGGCCTAGCATACACATAACACATTATAGACTTTGTTGTAAAGTTTTTCTTTTTTCGAAGCAAGGACCAGTGAGACAGTTGGGATCGCGTTCAGAAGTTGTTATTTATTGAACACGACTGCGCGGGTTCCAAAATCAGTCTAACTCTAATACAGTATTGCATTGTAGTTATATATATTCCCAGGGGGAGGGATTACATAGAGGTGGAGATTCTAAACAAAGCATGTAAATGTAGCCTACCTGAGTCACATCTCTTACAGAGATTTCCTGATCTCATCAGCATAACAGTGATTCAGAGCTAATGCTAATCCAATCAGCCGGACTAATCAACGACTGGGCCAGGGGCTCCAAGAGCCATTTGGGCTCCAAAGGCCATTAGGAAAACAAAAGGTGAGAGTCTCAGTGATTCTGTTCATTTAACTTACAATGGAGAAAACCGGTCTGGCAGGAATCTCTTGCTGGCATTGCAGGAATCTCAATAATCATCTGAAATCAGTCTACTAAACTTTATCAGTTTATATACTATTGCAGTGGAAAAACTAAATTAAACATTTAATAAATTTGTAATCCTTCAACTTCTATAATTAGGCTGCATAGTTTAGAACAGCCGGGAACACTTCCCGTAAATCCTGATGTACTTGGTACATCATAAGAAGAATGGCGTCTACGCTAATATTAGTCTCTCTGTCTATCCCGAGGTTTACCGCTGTCCACCGGAACCAGGCCGTATCCAGATCTGATGAAGGACCAGCGCCAGGACACAACGACGACGCCGCTGACCTGAAGTGTCAACCAGTCTCTCCTCCTCTCCACTCCGACTTCAACCAACCGGAACTGGACAAATACTCTGATTCATTCTGACTTCTGACCTGTAATGCTCCTGAATCATAATCATCCACTGTTCGCTCGTTGGCCAGAGGAGAACTGGCCCCCGACTGAGCCTGGGTTCTCCCAAGGTTTTTTTCTCCATTCTGTCACCTGATAGAGTTTTGGTTCCTTGCCGCTGTTGCCTTACCTTCTGGCTTGCTTAGTTGGGGACATTTAATATTCAACAATATTATAGATCTGCCTTAAAGGTGGACGATGATTAAATTGTTTTTTGTATTATTTTCATGTTATTGTCACGAGGTGACGAAAGCAAAGCGGAACTGAGTTCCCGCTGGAATTGTGTTCCGCCCGGAACGGTGTTACTGTAACACCGGCCCACTTCCGGGTTGCGCGGTATGTTTCCATAACGGCACTGATTGGCCGATTGACATCTGGTGCGGCGGATCTGATGTGGCGATCTGTGAGAGGATTATGGAGGCGGGGCAACCCTATAAAAAGGAAGTACAGAGGCCATAGCAAGGTTGTCGATTCTTCCTGTGAGTTCTCCCTCCGCGTTGTGTGGTTGTTCTTTGTCTTCCCCCGGCGATCTGGTGTGGTTCTCTCCTGTTGGGGAATGTTTGTGGAGTGTTGCAGCTGAAGGACCATCGTGAAAGAAGCGGAGTGTTGCTTGTGGGATCCGAGGGCAGTTTTGAAGAGTGGAATTCGTCGTCTGGACTGGGAAAGAGTGAGATGAGTGATTGACAAATTGAATCTCATAAACGCATGTTTTCTACACTAAATTGGATACTGGTTTGAAGTGCTTGGATCACGTTGTATACATCGCACTGAGTGAAATAGACTGATTCCTTGTCGATCTCTAGCCTCCCCCTCGTCCATTGAAACCAGCGAAGTGAAGCTGTGAGTTGGCACCAGCGCCAGAAGGAAGTAAGCCTGACTCATTCACTCACCTGTGATACCCACCTGTTCAGTACCTACCACTGCGAGTTGGCACCAGCGCCAGAAGGAAGTGAGCCTGACCCCCCACTTGCCTTGGATTCCTGGGAAGAGGAAGGAAGAGGAATATTAGTTTAGGATTTTTCAAATTGTTTTTATATTTAATAAAGCCTGTCATTCTTTTTATTCCTGTCTCCTGCCTCCTCCTTTGATACGCTCCTCAGGGTGATCCTGGTCTAGGGGTGGGTGCAGTCTGGCTTGGCCCACCTCGACCTGTGACAGATTTTGGCGTTGTCGGCAGGATTCACCTTGAGTTGAGCGATCAGAGGTTGAGATGGCGGAGGAGGAAGAGCCTGGAGCTCGGCAACCTGTCATGCCAATTTTTATGGGAGCCCCGTGGGCCCAGAAGTACGGAGGCCCGGGGTCGGAGGTGAGCTTGTCTATGTGGAAGACCCAGGTCGACTATCTGGCAGGACTCCAAGGGTTGAGTGCCCCCCAGCGAGTGCAGTTCGTTCTAAATTCCCTGGAAGGAGAAGCCAGAAGAGAGGTGCAGGCAGCACCGGAAGCAACCCGAGCCACGGTACAATCAATCTTCGACTTCCTCACGGGACAGTATGGGGAAACCACCCCGGTAGCCGTCCTCCGAACACAGTTCTTCAACTGCCAGCAAGGATCTCGACAAACCATCCGGGCCTTCGCGCTGCAGCTGAGGGAACAGTTCTCCAGACTGACCGGGAGACAGGACCACGGCTTGGGAGGTGAGGAGACCTTACTGCGCGATCAGTTTTTACTGGGATTGAGGGAGGGCCCCGTACGCCAGAGCTTGAGGGTTCAGCTCCGACGAGAACCAGATCTCACTTTTGAGGACCTGCGGAGAGAAGCCCTAGCCCTTGAGCGAGACCACTCGGAGGGTATAGATCCCCCCCACTGCATGACCGCGGCTGCGGTCAGCGATCGTCCGCCCCCTGAGCTGTTAGATTGGAAGCAGGCCTTCCGCGAAGAGCTAAAGAGAGAGATGCGTGAGCAAGTGACGGAGTTGTCTAAATCAGTCATGGAAGAGCTCCCCCGAGAACGCTCCCGTTCCTTCTCCTCATCACGAGAGCGGGCTCATTCAGATGGGAGTCGACCCCCAGACCGCCGTCCATTCCGACCGTCTGGACCTCGATTCCAGTGGGACGAGCAAGGACGCCCCATCTGTAACGGCTGCGGAGAGCCAGGACACTACCTCCGCCAGTGTAATGCCCGCCGTTCTTCGCAGGGGGGTTTTTAGAGTCACCGGCCACTGTGGGTCAAGTGGTCGGGACCCCCTTATTGGACCCTTCTTCAGCTAGGACTTCCAGAGAGCATCTGGTGGGGCGTTGCCCTGTGGTGATGGTCCAGGTGAATGGCTTGGAAGTACAATGCCTCCTGGATACAGGGTCACAAGTCACCCTCTTCTCGGAGAGTTTGTCTCGGGAACTGTTGGGCGGCCAGGACCGGCCAATGACGGAGGTCCCTTGGCTGACCTTGCGTGGGGCTAATGGCCTCGATATCCCGTATGTGGGATACTTAGTAACCGACCTGAAGATACATGGGACTGTCGTACCCCAGAAAGGAGTGGTGGTCGTACGGGACGCATGCCTTGGGTCCCATCGTGCTCTGCTGGGCATGAACGTGATCTCGGAGTGTTGGGAAGAGTTGTTCCGGAACAGACCAATTCAAGCAGCCCGGACATCCGAAGGACGGGAGTGGGACCGTGTCGAAGCCGATTGTCGTCGGGTATGTCTGGCCGAAGCACAAGGGAGCCGCGAAAGCGCCGGGAGGGTGGTTTGTCGCTACGCTTTGGCTATTCCAGCTCGGAGCGAGGCTGTGGTCCGGGTCAGGCTGCCTCCTCGACTCTATCGCCCGGACGAGTGGGTTCTGGTAGAACCGCACCCGGATTGCTCGAAGGTGGAAGTCGCTCGGGGATTGAACTCTGTCCGAAGAGGCCTGGTCTCCATCAAAGTACGGAACTCGAACCCTTTTCCTGTCCACTTGTACCGCCATCAGCGTCTGGCTCAAGTCACCTCAGTGGATGCACAGCAAGTCCGGGAGGAAGAAGGAGTCAGATTCAGTCGAGTGAGCTCGACAGTGGTGGAAGTGGCCTTGGTGCAGACAGGACATCATGTGGAGGAAACCGGGGAGGAGGTGCTGGCCCACCTGGGAGGAGAGTCCCTATGGGGAGAGGGGCTGGAAGAGGAACAGACCAAACAGCTTCGGACATTCTTGTCAAAATGGCAACACCTGTTTTCCACCCACGACGAAGACTACGGCTGCACGGACGCCGTTAGGCACCAGATTCCAACTGGAGATGCCGCGCCCAGTAGAGAGCGTTACCGGCCAGTACCCCCCACTTTGTATTCCGAGGTCCGCACCCTCTTGCGGGGGATGCTGGATAAGGGGATCATCAGGGAGAGCAGTAGCCCATGGGCCGCACCAATCGTGCTAGTGCGGAAAAAGACCGGCGCATGGAGGTTCTGTGTAGACTACCGAAAATTAAATCTGGTGACCAAGAAGGATGCTTTCCCGCTGCCCCGAGTGGAGGACTCCCTCACTAGTCTCACACAAGCGGCTTGGTACTCTACCCTCGATCTGGCCAGTGGGTACTGGCAGGTGCAGGTAGAAGAGAGAGACCGGGAGAAGACGGCGTTCACCACCCCCTTCGGGCTCTACGAGTGGGACCGTATGCCGTTCGGTCTGTGCAACGCCCCAGCCACCTTTCAGCGACTGATGCAGCGCTGTTTGGGTGGTCAACTGATGGAGACGGTCCTAGTCTACCTGGATGACGTGATCGTCTACTCCCCGGACTTTGGATCTCACCTCCAACACCTGGAACAAGTCTTCTGCTCCCTGGAGAGGTATGGGTTAAAACTCCAGCCGGACAAATGCCAGCTCTTCCGGAAGGAGGTGAAGTATCTGGGCCACGTCGTAAGTGCTGCAGGGATTGCTGTTGACCCGGAGAAGGTGTCAGTCGTCCAGGGATGGGCTGCACCAAAGTCCGTGCGCCAAGTCAGATCATTCCTGGGCTTCGTAGGATACTACAGACGGTTCATCGACGGTTTCTCCAAGATCGCTAAGCCCATAAATCGGCTGTTGGAAGGCACGGGACGGCCCCGAGGCCGAGGGTCTCCTCTAGTCCAGTGGGATGCAGCGTGTGAGGCTGCCTTCAAACGACTTAAGCAGGAGTTGCTCCAGGCCCCGATTCTAGCCTACGCCGACTTCACTCAGCCGTTCATTTTATATACCGATGCCAGCAATCTGGGTCTGGGAGCTGTACTGGCTCAGAAGCAAGAAGGGAGAGAGAGGGTTATTGCATATGCCAGCCGCAGTTTACATCTGACGGAGAAAAATGACGCAAACTACAGTTCTTTTAAACTGGAGTTGCTGGCTATGAAATGGGCACTGAGTGAAAAATTTAAGGACTACCTGTGGGGAGCGAAAGTACTGGTCGTAACGGATAACAACCCGTTGGTGCACCTCCAAACCGCTAAGCTGGGGGCAGTCGAACAGAGGTGGGTGGCACAATTGGCAAATTTCGACTACCAGCTGCAGTATCGGCCGGGGAGAGAACATACAAACGCCGATGTGCTGTCGCGACTCCCGGAAGCTGGGTCGGTGAGTCCAACACCATCCTCGAGTGGGGAGGGACTGATGGTGGGCGTGGTAGAGGCGCCAGGTCAACCGCCGGCTGAACCCCCAGCCCAGTGGGGATGGGACCCACAGCGTTGGAGGAGGTGGCAAGAAGAGGACGAAGGTGTGAGACTGGTAGGAACTTGGCTGAGGCAAGGAACGTGGCCCGAGGGCGGGGAACGCCGGGCCCTGACACAGATGGTACGAGGACTGCTGGGACAGAGAGGGAGACTCTTTCTAAAAGAAGAGGTGATGTGTAGGTCCCTTCAGGACCCGACGTTGGGCGAAGAGATCTGCCAGGTGGTGGTTCCCGAGGGACAGCGTCAGCCCTTGTTGCAGGCCTATCACGATGCCCTGGGACACCAGGGGCTGGAGAGGACAATGTCCCTGATACGGCGACACTTCTACTGGCCGGGGATGGAGGGAACCACGAGGGCTTACCTCCAGGGGTGCCCCCGCTGCGTGCTCTTCAAGGCAAGGAAGGAGGTGCGGGCTCCGTTGGTGCCGATCCGAGCTAGGGCCCCACTGCACATCGTGGCCATGGATTTCCTAACGTTGGGCCGGCCGGTGGACCGCATACAGAACATTCTTGTGGTGACCGACCTGTTCACTAAGTACGCCTGGGCCATCCCTACCTTGGATCAGACCGCTATCACCACCGCCAACGCCTTATGGAAGTCGGTGATCCAGCCGTTCGGGTGTCCCGAAATCTTCCATTCGGACCAAGGTCCCAACTTTGAGTCCCGAGTAGTGCACGAGCTGTGTCAGCTGTATGGGTGCAAGAAGACCCACACGACCCCATACCACCCGCAAGGGAACGGAAGCTGCGAGAGATTCAATCAGACCTTGTTGAGCCTACTGGGGACCCTGGAGGGGGAACAGCAGGGCCATTGGGTGGATAAACTTCCGGCGTTGGTCCAGGCGTACAATAATAGCGTGCATAGCACCACCGGGTATGCCCCGACCTATTTGATGTTCGGGAGGCACGTGAGACTACCTACCGATCTGCTGTTGGGGGCCACGCCAGCAGAAGAGGGGATCAGCTTGACAGATTGGGTGGCAGGGCACCATCAGCGTCTTCACGCCGCCTACGAACAGGTCTCGGCCCGGATAAACCAAGCAGCCGTGAAGAATAAAAGGTTGTATGACCGGACGGCACGAGAGGCACCGTTATTGCCAGGAGAGAGAGTTCTGGTGAGGGATAACCGTCGCCAAGGGAAAGGGAAGTTGAGCGATCGGTGGGAGCCCCGCCCTTATGTCGTTCAACGACAGCCACATCCCGAGCAGCCTGTATACGCCATTCGTCCGGAGGGGAGAGCCGGTCCCGAACGAGTGCTGCACCGGAATCTGATTCGCCCATGCCCCAACTACCCGAAACTGGTAGCAGACGAGCCTACGGCCGTAGCGGCACCAATGCCCTCGTTGGTGGGGTGGGCAGTGATCCCAAGGGGATTGGGCCTAGAGCCCCGTCAAGTGGAGCCGGCCTCACCACCGAGGCGGTCCCAGCGGAACAACCGAGGCCAGCCCCCAGCGAGGTATGGAGACTGGGTCACTGGATCCTGTTCTAGGGACTAGAACGGGTTGGCAGGGGGGTATGTCACGAGGTGACGAAAGCAAAGCGGAACTGAGTTCCCGCTGGAATTGTGTTCCGCCCGGAACGGTGTTACTGTAACACCGGCCCACTTCCGGGTTGCGCGGTATGTTTCCATAACGGCACTGATTGGCCGATTGACATCTGGTGCGGCGGATCTGATGTGGCGATCTGTGAGAGGATTATGGAGGCGGGGCAACCCTATAAAAAGGAAGTACAGAGGCCATAGCAAGGTTGTCGATTCTTCCTGTGAGTTCTCCCTCCGCGTTGTGTGGTTGTTCTTTGTCTTCCCCCGGCGATCTGGTGTGGTTCTCTCCTGTTGGGGAATGTTTGTGGAGTGTTGCAGCTGAAGGACCATCGTGAAAGAAGCGGAGTGTTGCTTGTGGGATCCGAGGGCAGTTTTGAAGAGTGGAATTCGTCGTCTGGACTGGGAAAGAGTGAGATGAGTGATTGACAAATTGAATCTCATAAACGCATGTTTTCTACACTAAATTGGATACTGGTTTGAAGTGCTTGGATCACGTTGTATACATCGCACTGAGTGAAATAGACTGATTCCTTGTCGATCTCTAGCCTCCCCCTCGTCCATTGAAACCAGCGAAGTGAAGCTGTGAGTTGGCACCAGCGCCAGAAGGAAGTAAGCCTGACTCATTCACTCACCTGTGATACCCACCTGTTCAGTACCTACCACTGCGAGTTGGCACCAGCGCCAGAAGGAAGTGAGCCTGACCCCCCACTTGCCTTGGATTCCTGGGAAGAGGAAGGAAGAGGAATATTAGTTTAGGATTTTTCAAATTGTTTTTATATTTAATAAAGCCTGTCATTCTTTTTATTCCTGTCTCCTGCCTCCTCCTTTGATACGCTCCTCAGGGTGATCCTGGTCTAGGGGTGGGTGCAGTCTGGCTTGGCCCACCTCGACCTGTGACATTATCACTGTGAAGCTGCTTTGATACAATCTGTATTGTAAAAAGCGCTATATAAATAAAGATGACTTGACTTGACTTGACCAAAAGATCAAGGCAAATTTGGTTTCTCATGTCATGACCCCTTTAACATGGGGGAGATACAGATTTGACTCACTTCTGCAGCCAGCCTCAAGCGGCCAGTCGATGAATTGCCGTTTAATTCACTTCCGTGTTGGTTTCAAGAGAGAGACAGGGAGGTTGCCGCTTGGTATCATCTCGTGGTGTTGTTTCTTTCCCACACACAGCGGTAAACATTCCTGAGGTAAATAAAGTCAAATTTAAAAAATGACAGCGCCTCGGCTGCTTCTCAACACATTTTTACTTTTGTGTCGGAAGTGAAACGACATTACAAAGAACATATTAAATCAATGTCATCTCCACCCATTTCTGTTGTCAAATGGAGAAAATGGAAATGTGGTAATCATATAAAAGGATTAAACTAAAGGCGGGAGAGGAGAAATTGCGGAAAGAGACGTGCAGATTGCTGTTCAACGTGAGTTTTGTCGAGGTGAGAACCGGAAAGTCTCAATGCGAACTGAACGCCAACTGAAAGCACTCAAATTAAAGAACTGCTGGCAGTTGGACGGAGGAATAGAAAACGAGAAGGATGGTGTCTTTTCACTTACCTGGGCGGCGGTGGAAAGTAAATAATTACAAATACTTTCGTTACAGTAGGCTACTTGAGTAGATTTTTCGATTCTTGAGTATAATTAAATTGTGGTTCTTTTACTCTTATACTGTACTTGAGTAGAATATAAATAAAGTATTAACTTCGCTACATTTATTGTTCACCAAAAGTACAAAGTACTTGACAAAGGTGCCGATGGAGCAACAGGGGCTTCAGCCAATAACTGACAGAACTGAAGCAGTTCAGCCAATAACTGACAGATCTGAAGCAGTTCAGCCAATAACTGACAGATCTGAAGCTTCAGCCAGTAACAGACAGGTCTAACTCAGGTGCAAAACCAATCAAATCATCCAGTTCAGCTGGAGGGCGGGCGTTCAAACCGCGCTTTGACATTCAATCACTGGAGCAGCTCCTGTTTTGAATCAGTATCACTAACGTTTCAATATTTCAGTGAATGTAAGTGAGCTATGCTCATATTATGATTTAAATTTGAATTGAAACTCCTGAAATGGGTCATCCCATTGATTAGGCTATACCAGAGCACTGAGCAGTTGAAGTAAATAAAAAAGTCGGCTCATGGACGCAGTTATTGCATGGACAGAGCAAGAACAATGTAAGTGTCCAAAATACATGCACACAGTTCAATGGACTTTATGCACAGCTGCACTACTTACTAAACTTTAGCCAGATCCTTTGTTTCCTGTCGGCCATTATTGGACAAACTGATTAATTCAGGTGTGCCTGACCAACAACAATAATCAGACACACCTGGATTAATCAGTTTGTTCAATAATGGCAGACAGGAAACAAAGGAGCTGGCCAAAGTTCAGGAAGTAGAGCAGCTGTGAAAAATACCCTTGTTTACAACTTTCTAATCTAAAATAACTAGCTTCCACTAGACGACCGTACGCATACTACGCAATTCGACTTGCGCCACAAGAGTAACCTGTCACATGTATGATGTAGGAGTATCGTAAGCTTAGACGCCTCTCGCGGTTTAAACAAATATGGCTGTGCCACAAACTGAAGCTGCTCTTCTATTATATTGAAATCCTCCGACATTTCTCTTCAAAATTGCTAATTCGTGACTGGTGTTGTTTTGCTCTTTCCTCTGAGCTTCCGCGTTAATCATTATCACACTGTGCGTCGGGTCAGGGCTTAGTCTTCCACCGTAAATTGATGCGTACGGCCATCTGGCGGAAGCTAGTGCTTATAGTTTATAAAGCTTTTCCAAATGCATGGCTTCACTTCAGAAGGCCTTTATTAACCCCCTGGAGTAAAATTGGAGCACTTTTATCATGGATGGATGCACTTTTTTTGGGCTTCAAATTTTCTCCAGCCATTCACTGCCATTATAAAGCTGGGAAGAGCCAGGGCATTTTCGTCTAAAAGAAGAATGTCATATACTGACTACAGGGTGAGTAAATCATGGGCTAATTTTCCTTTTTGGGTGAACTATCCCTTTAACGTCTAACAGGCTAACGTCCCCTCTGGGGACGAATTGGGCGGTACCGCAGAAAAAGGCATACTTTTACAAATGTGCAATTATCTTCAAAACTATTAATGATAGAGAGGTGCGGTCTTTTTTGCCGTCTTCCTCTGATTCCGCTGAAAACAGTGATATCCCGTTTGTATTATACACACACTTCGCTGTTGTGCAATACCACTGCATAAAAAGGCCAATGAAATCGATGTTGTTAGGCAAACTCCACCAATGGAAAAATTGCCGCTGGGAGGATTTTTTTTTTACCCAATCAGAAGAAGGTTACCATGACGTATTCTAGCCAATCAGAGGACTCTAGCCTTCAACATGTGCAAACAAACAGCGTCATGTGGAGAATGAGACAGATAGCGAACGGAGCGGAGTATTACAGAGCGCACAGAGATCTATATAAGAGAGAGACAGAATAACTTAAATAGCATTATTATTGTATTGTTTTAGCACTTTTATGATGGCAAGCAGTACAAGAACAAGCTCTGGAACAATTACTGCAAAGTAAATCTGCCAGGTTGTGAGTGTGTCTGTTCTTCAGAGCAAGCAGGTCTCATTTAGTTCTGAGCAGACCGCTTTTTCACGCCTGGGACTGTTTGTAAAAAAAAGTTCCTTATTTCATTGTTCTTAACACATTTGATTGAACAATGACAAATGTCTGTCAAGCAAAGGGTTTGACAAATATTTGTTTGGTTCAAAAACTGTTCACTATTGTTTTGTGAGGGGTGATTTTCAGTAATAAATGACAAAAATCAAATTTTCGTTTTTGAAATTCTCTCGATTATTGTAAATTTTTCACTCATACTTCCTTTATAAACACATTACATGCATGCTTATGTTAGCTTAGGGTCTTCTGAATCCATAGATACCAAACACATGGTGTTCCATCTCCATTACATATGGTTTATAAGCCCAAATGTAAAAATAGAGAAAACGGACCAAAAAGGGCTTAGTTTTGAAATATCATTCGTATGAAATTACCTGAGATAGTTTGAAGAACACAGATATTATCGCTATCATCTGTTTGTCTTCATGTTCCATCAGTCAAAACGTCTATATTTGTATGTTATTATATCCATATAAGGCATTTCCTGAAATGTCATACGTTTAATACTTCTATGAATCTCACTTGTGGACTTTCTGCGTGAGGGATGAATCATTACTGGGTCTCCAGTATGAATAAAACACAACGCTCCATATCGCTATCATCTCCCCATTTTGGGTAAAAATAGAAAAATAATACTAAAGTACTTTGTAACGTAGTTACTTGAGTAGTTTTTAAGCAAACTACTTATTTACTCTTACTTGGGTCATATTATTTTTCAGTACTTCTACTTGTAGTTGTAAACCCCCTGATTTACTCTGACATTAAATGACACTTACTTTTAATGTAATGCTACAGTAAAACACTGCTGTTCAATTTTAGAAGTTTAAGGGATGCTTTTTTTTCTCATAAAGAATGTGAAACATGTTTTTAAATAGATTTAAATATCATTTAAATGTATTTTACACACTTAACTCATTGTCGCATCACATATCGAATAATGCATTATTTACACGTTTTCACATATCAAATTTTGCTTCAAAATGGAGCCCAAAATGTGCGTGCGTCCCTATCCCTATACAAATCAAATATATTTTAGATTAGTTTCAGTATTAAGCGCAGTCCATGCTTACTTTCCCTTGCTCTGATGTTACACTATAACAGCACAGTTCTCGTATGCTAAATACACCTCCTTTGCCTAATCTAATAATAGTCTGAACTCATCTTTCTGAACCATAGGAACTTCACTCAGCCAAAACCCAATCTAAATTGACAGTATCGCTGGTGGTTTGGTCTTTCATGTTCATGTCAGAAGTTCTCTGAAGTCTTAAACAATACTTATTTTGATCCCTTCAGACATGCAGTACAAAGCAGGGTGGAAAGGGCAGCCTCTGTGCCACGCAAGTCTTGCCGGAGTCTTGCTAAAGCATCCGCGCTCCACAAATGCCACTTCTTATTGGACGGAAGTACCCAGGTTAGACTCATATGCACTTCTAACATTTCCTGGCATCTCTTGTTCTCATGTTCTCTCTTTTAAAGCAGATGGGATCATTGGCAAAAAATAATAATCTATCTATCTATCTATCTATATATCGTGTGTGTGTGCGTGTGTGTGTGTGTGTGTGTGTGTGTGTGTGTGTGTGTGTGTGTGTGTGTACGTGTGTGTGTGTGTGTGTGTTTTAAAGAAAAGGAAGGCCAAAAAGAGAGAAAGATAATTATATATATATAGAGAGAAATATATATATATATATATATATATATATATATATATATATATATATATATATATTATAGAAAAACAGATCAATTTGTATCAATATTATGATTAGCATGTTTTATGTATTTTGAATAGAATTCAGACTCAGTTATGGCAATTTACAAAACGTATATATGCAATCTAGTGGTCACAATGCATGCTGGGTAATCCCCACACATAATTCACTTTCAAAGTATAGGATTGGAATTAATTAATAAAAAAATTATAACATGAAAATGCTACTTGATATATGATAGCTTGCTCACTGTGATCATAGCGCCAAATTGAAAATTAATGTCTGTCTAAAAAATGTTACACTAAATATTCAGATGTACAACTATACAGTACATTCAGGATTAACAACTATACAATTTCTGTTCCCTGTAAGTTCACACACATGTCCTGCATAAAAAAAGGTAAAAAAAAAGGTATTGCGTAACCCATATTCTCTGAATAGGGAACGAGGCGCTGTGTAGCGATGACGCAGTGCTAATGTGCACATTAACCTGGAGGGGCGTGATTGGGAGGAACGGCCCCCCTGATCTGAACCCGAGCGGTGTTCAGTTATTGGACTTCTGTGCTAGTTACAGTTTGTCCATAACGAACACCATGTTCAAGCATAAGGGTGTCCATCAGTACACGTGGCACCAGGACACCCTAGGCCGTAGGTCGATGATCGACTTTGTGGTCGTTTCATCTGACCTGCGGCCGTATGTCTTGGACACTCGGGTAAAGAGAGGGGCGGAGCTGTCAACCGATCACCACCTGGTGGTGAGTTGGATCCGATGGCGGAAGAGGAAGCTGGACAGACTCGGCAGACCCAAGTGTACTGTAAGGGTCTGCTGGGAACGTTTGGCCGAGTCTCCTGTCAGAGAGATCTTCAACTCCCACCTCCGGCGGAGCTTCGACCGGATCCCGAGGGAGGCTGGAGATATTGAGTTCGAGTGGACCATGTTCTCCACCTCCATTGTCGAAGCGGCCGCTCGGAGCTGTGGCCGTAAGGTCTCCGGTGCCTGTCGAGGCGGCAATCCCCGAACCCGGTGGTGGACACCGGAAGTAAGGGATGCCGTCAAGCTGAAGAAGAAGTCCTATCGGGCCTGGTTGGCTTGTGGGACTCCTGAGGCAGCTGACGGGTACCGGCAGGCCAAGCGAACTGCAGCCCGGGTGGTTGTGGAAGCAAAAACTCGGGCCTGGGAGGAGTTCGGAGAGGCCATGGAAAAGGACTATCGGCTGGCCTCGAAGAGATTCTGGCAAACCGTCCGGCGACTCAGGAGAGGGAAGCAGTGCCCTACCACCGCTGTCTACAGTGGAGGTGGGCAGCTGTTGACCTCAACTGGGGATGTCGTCGGACGGTGGAAGGAATACTTCGATGATCTCCTCAATCCCACCGTCACGTCTTCCATTGAGGAAGCAGAGGCTGAGGGCTCGGAGGTTGACTCGTCCATCTCCCAAGCTGAAGTCACCGAGGTAGTCAAGAAACTCCTCGGGGGCAAGGCACCGGGGGTGGATGAGATCCGCCCTGAGTACCTCAAGTCTCTGGATGTTGTGGGGCTGTCTTGGCTGACACGTCTCTGCAGCATCGCGTGGCGGTCGGGGACAGTACCTCTGGGATGGCAGACTGGGGTGGTGGTCCCTCTTTTTAAGAAGGGGGACCGGAGAGTGTGTTCCAACTACAGGGGGATCACACTTCTCAGCCTCCCCGGGAAAGTCTATGCCAGGGTACTGGAGAGGAGATTACGGCCGATAGTAGAACCTCGGATTCAGGAGGAACAGTGCAGTTTTCGTCCCGGCCGTGGAACACTGGACCAGCTCTATACCCTCTACAGGGTGCTGGAGGGTTCATGGGAGTTTGCCCAACCAATCCACATGTGCTTTGTGGATTTGGAGAAGGCATTCGACTGTGTCCCTCGAGGCGGCCTGTGGAGGGTGCTCCGGGAGTATGGGGTCCGGGGTCCTTTGCTAAGGGCTGTCCGGTCCCTATACGACCGGAGCAGGAGCTTGGTTCGCATTGCCGGCAGTAAGTCAGACTTGTTCCCGGTGCATGTTGGACTTCGGCAGGGCTGCCCTTTGTCGCCGGTTCTGTTCATAATATATATGGACAGAATTTCTAGGCGCAGCCAGGGGCCGGAGGGTGTCAGGTTCGGGGACCACACGATTTCGTCTCTGCTCTTTGCGGATGATGTTGTCGTGTTGGCCCCTTCAGACCAGGACCTTCAGCATGCACTGGGACGGTTTGCAGCCGAGTGTGAAGCGGCTGGGATGAGAATCAGCACCTCCAAATCCGAGGCCATGGTCCTCAGTCGGAAAAGGGTGGCTTGCTCACTTCAGGTTGGTGGAGAGTTCCTGCCTCAAGTGGAGGAGTTCAAGTATCATGGGGTCTTGTTCACGAGTGAGGGAAGGATGGCACGGTAGATTGACAGATGGATCGGTGCAGCTGCTGCAGTAATGCGGTCGTTGTACCGGTCTGTCGTGGTGAAGAAAGAGCTGAGCCGCAAGGCGAAGCTCTCGATTTACCGGTCAATCTACGTTCCTACTCTCACCTATGGTCATGAGCTTTGGGTCATGACCGAAAGAACAAGATCCCGGATACAGGCGGCCGAAATGAGCTTTCTCCGCAGAGTGGCTGGGCGATCCCTTAGAGATAGGGTGAGGAGCTCGGTCACTCGGGAGGAGCTCAGAGTAGAGTCGCTGCTCCTCCACATCGAGAGGGGTCAGCTGAGGTGGCTCGGGCATCTGTTCCGGATGCCTCCTGAACGCCTTCCTGGGAAGGTGTTCAGGGCACGTCCCACCGGGAGGAGACCCCGAGGAAGACCTAGGACACGCTGGAGAGACTATGTCTCCCGGCTGGCCTGGGAACGCCTCGGTGTCCCCCCGGAAGAGCTGGAGGAAGTGTCTAGGGAGAGGGAAGTCTGGGTGTCTCTGCTTAGACTGCTGCCCCCGCGACCCGGCCCCGGATAAGCGGAAGAAGATGGATGGATGGATGGATGGATTGGAATTAATTAATAAAAAAATGTATAACATGAAAATGCTACTTGATATATGATAGCTTGCTCACTGTGATCATAGCGCCAAATTGAAAATTAATGTCTGTCTAAAAAATGTTACACTAAATATTCAGATGTACAACTATACAGTACATTCAGGATTAACAACTATACAATTTCTGTTCCCTGTAAGTTCACACACATGTCCTGCATAAAAAAAGGTAAAACATATCAGGTTATTGCGTAACCCATATTCTCTGAATAGGGAACGAGGCGCTGTGTAGCGATGACGCAGTGCTAATGCCTTTAGGGCTGTGCTGATTGTCACTGTTAACCGATACAGAATCATTATGGGGCGGGTGCTACCTCAGCAGCGCTACGTTACTCACTCTTAATATAGTGAACGCACCATATTCTCCTCAGATTTTCTACCGAAGAAGCCCCCCTCGGCACCGAGAGGAGCTTGGCAGCGTACGCAGCATCTCATTCCCTATTCAGAGAACATGGGTAACGCAAGTTACCTGAGATGTTCTCTTTCATAGGTTCCCTCAACGCTGCGTAGCGATGATGCAATGGGAATGATCTACCACACACGCCAAGCTAAGCGCTGCCAGATCTGGCACGAATAATGTATATATATATATATATATATATATTTTTGTTAGAACAAGACCAAACTCAACCAGGACCAAGGTAACGGTCATGTGGAAAGAACTGAGGAACCAGGGGCTGCATCCAAATCCAGGTTATAAAACTTGATAAAAGTGTGCACGGAAGACCAACCTGCCACAACATAGATGTCCTCCAAAGGGCAAATCCGCCCTGGATGAGCAAATGCATCTATCTCCAGAGGCTCCGGTTGAGACAGGGAGAACTACAGGGGGCACTGAGTCGAGTTGCAACGCAAAGAGGTCCACCTATCGCCTCGCCAAAAAGTCTCCAAATCTGAGCCACAGTTTGATCGATTGAGTTTCTCGATAGGAAGTCCGCTGCAAGGTTCAAGGCTCCTTCCATAGAAGGAGGAGGCGGCGCGCATGCCTCCCAGGCGATTTATGTGGAACACCACTGCCATGTTGTCCATCCTGACAATAACATTCCAGCCCGTCAGCCCGTCAGGGCTGGAAGGTAGTGACCCAGAGCCAGAGAGATGGCTCGCAACTCTTGGCAGTTTCTGTGCCATAAGAGAAGCTTGCTCTTCCAAACACTGTTTCTGCCCTTGAAGACAGCAGCCCAGCCAGTCAGGGAGGTGTCTGTCGTGATAACCTAATGGTGCAGACCATGACCATCTTGACCCCTTGAAGAGATAGTCTTTCCAGCTCTAGAGAGCACAAAGGCAACTGAGGGATACTCTCAGCAGACGGAAAGCTGACTAAGAAGGGGAATCCCCTTGAATTTGATCCACCACAGGAAGTGCCACCACCATGAAGCCGACCCAAAGGCAGCATAGGAGCGGCTGCTGCCATGAGCCCCAGAAGTCTGCAACATGTGCCCAACTCGACGTGATGGCCAAGCCTGAATTTTTTTTAATTTAATTTAAGCATTTAGCCTGAGACAAAGAGACTGGAAGTGGTGGATAATGATGTTCCTGTGGTGACACACTTACTCTCTGGACTGAGCCAGAATGAGCCATTCTTCTAGGTAATTTAATACACGGATGCTCTGGAGCCTAAAAGGGGCCAGAGCTTCATCCATGCGCTTGTAGAACGTCTGCGGAGACAAAGCCAGACCAATGGAAGGACCTGATATTTGTACACATTTCCCCCAAAGGCGAACCAAACGCTGGGCATGGGACAGGCAGAGCTCCCCTAACTGTGCAAGGTGGGGGATGTTTTGGCTCAACACACTTTCTAGAGGTCTCCTTCCTGTGTGCGAAGTGGGCGGTTCACGGGCCCTCCTGGGCATGAACTGCTTAAGGGCAGCAGATTGTGTCAAAGCAGTGGACTGTCCATTTATCGTCCACTGACCGCTTCTCCAAAAATACCTGACTGGGAAATAGGGGTGTCCAGTAGGAATAATTTCTCCTTTTCACAAATCTCAGCAAGATTAAAACAAAGATGATGTTCAACAGCCACCAAAGCCGCCATTGTGCACCCAACAGCATGTGCTTAGTCTCACACAGCGCCAGGTCAGTAGCTCTGCGGAGCTCCTTGACCGCTTCTGGTGACAGGTCCCTGCCCTCGTCCATTTCCTTAAGGACGTCCGCTGGCCTGAAGACGTCCACAGGCCTGAAGAATGGCCAAGGTATGAAGTGCCATACCTGGCTGGCCAGCCCCCATGTAGGATTTGGAAGTGGTCCTACAGGGCTTAGAAGGGAGAAGAGGGCTGGACTTGGTCAGCGTGTCCTCAACTGCTGGAATGCTACTCAGAGGTTGGTAGTATCCTGACAATGCAACGTCGAGGGACTGACTCAGTGTCTGAGTCTGAGGCATAAGCTCGCTGGAAACTGCTGCGCCCTGAAACACCACAGGTAGCAGGGTTTATAGAATGGGTAAAAAGCTGCTTCCAGGGTCTTGAGATCTCGTAATGAAAACGAGTAATTTCGTAATTACATTGGCCGCTCAGAAAATTTCTGTAGAGTTTGGAGGACTGAAAGTTGGTTGGCTCGTAGGCACTCAATGTTGAGCTTCTCAGTAACACAGGTTAGCACGCACACAAGCTCAGTGTAGGCCACAGAAGGCTGTGCTTCCTGGCCGCTAGGCGGGAGAGCATCGGCCACGGGTCCAATATCCTCCGAATCAGATGCCGTGGTGAATAAAAAGATCCTCCATTCCAAAGAAAATGACAACGTGTGCCTTTAGACTGGGGCATAAATAATAATCGTGGAGAAATTTGGTCGACAGAGAGAAAATGAGAGATAGAGAGAGAATGGGGGATAAACTGGCCTGCTCGCTCTTCATAGCTTCGAGTTCGACATCCGATCGTCGAGCCATGGATTCATGAAGGGCCTCAGCCACTTCATTTGCCACAGAGCGATGGGGGAGAGCGGATGCATCCTTCTCAAAGCAAGCAAGCAAGCATTGTGTGGTTAGTTTATAAGTTTAAAATTGTCACAAAACCTGCTGCCAGAAGCGCCATAAATAGCCTTGCGTGCATGCAACAAGCCCATCACAAAATAGTTATATTTCACATTTGTAATTATACAGTATTTGCTGAAATGCATAAAAGTCTAATTTGAGCATTTCACAAACCTTTGTAGGGCAGTGTACAGTAGGTACTACATAGGCATCACGAACAACCACAAAGTGACCAAATACTGTTTGCCTTCATTCTGAACTAAACGCCTTTGTTTTTGTATTCATGCCAAACTTATTTTTGTGAAATGTTTTGCTTGAAACATTGTGTGCTATATTTATTACAATATTAAATAAACATACCACTTGCTTGACATTGTAATGTGATAATGTTAATTTGTAAGTGTGACTTAAATGTATACAGTCGATAATCAGAGTTCAGAAATCCTTACAGTACATATACATTCAATTTGCCACTCTCAAGAAGACTTTATAAAGACTTAGCCACAATTTACATATTCAGTGTAACAGGGGACAGGGTTTTCACAAACATGTCATGTTTGTGTTATTGTGTGTGTGTGTGTGTGTGTGTGTGTGTGTGTGTGTGTGTGTGTGTGTGTGTGTGTGTGTGTGTGTGTGTGTGTGTGTGTGTGTGTTCTCTCATCTCAAGGTGATGAAGCATTTGCCAGCAGTGTTAATGACACATTAGCAGTTAGCATCAGCTTCGACAATTAATGAATGTTAATCTTTAATTATGCTAATTGCATTTGAAATGAGCTTAAACTGTGAGAAAGGACAGCTGGGTGAGACAGAAGAGTTGAAAACATGTTAAGTTGAGTGTAAATAAAAGAGTATATCCTTGAATGAAATAAAACATATCTAGTTGTCAAAAGGACTTTATCTCAGTAACTACTGGTTATAAGGTTTTAATTCAAAAGTCCTGTTGAATAATTAGAATACATTTAGTGAATTATGTCTTCCTAACTAAAATGCCAAATGTCGTAATATTTTTTGTAAATGCTGCTGGGTACAAAAGTGAACACCCAATATTTCCCATATATTGAGGCAAGCTGGTATGTTTTATCTAAATGATTAACAAAAGTTATTTTGTGTTTTTCTTTACTCTAGTGTTGTATTTTTGTAACCTAAGAGAAATTACACAACTGATGTTGATTTTTAATATATAATAACCATGCACATAGAAATATTCATTACACTCTAAAAAATGCTGGGTTGTGTCAACCCAATTTTGCGTAAAATATGGACAAACCCAGCCGTTGGGTTAAATTTTTACATTACATTTTTAACCCAATGTTTTGGTTTGTCCATATTTTACCCAAAATTGGGTTGAAACAACCCAGCATTTTTAGAGTGTATATATATGTATCATATAAATTCATATTTTCCTTGTACCCACTTCATATTTACTGAAACCAGGACTAATCAACACCTTAATTTCTTCCCTAAGGCCATAACTCTCATAAACACTGACACTTCTCTCACATCCTCTGAGCAATCACTCAAACCTCTTCATTTAATAACACTTGCACTGACAGTTTACTTATATGACTTAAATGAGCAGCTTTCACAAGCAAGTATTTCAGTACTGAATGTTATATTCTTAAATACGGAGTCTCTTTCTTTGCAAACATACAGCTAGAGTAAACAAGGTTTACACATGAGTAACTTTTCATAAAGCAGTTCAAAATGCAATATATTTCACATTCTCTGGCTGTTAAAAGGAAATAATTACAACTAACATTGATTTAAATCTGCAGTGTGCTCTATTATTAAAATCATACTAAAAGAACTACTTGGGGCAATGTCTGTTTTTATTAAAGGTTTCATTTCAGATCAAAGAGCTTCCTTGATAATGTCACACCAGCCAACGCGAGTCAAGTCAAGACTGTATTTGCCACTCCTAAAAGTACACACAAAAAAACAGAGCGCATTTTACACTTTCTGGAGAACAATAGCAAATCCCAAATAAACGTGTTCATACTCATCGAAATGAATAAGAGGGGAGAGTTCACCTGACATGCTGTATGCACACCGTCAGACACAAGCAGCCACGAATAAGCCATTAAATATATGTAAATGAAGAGCGTTGGCAGAGAGCTAGCACATAATGGCGCGCACAAGGGACAAATGGAGAAATGGAGAAATGGATCCTGGGTAGTGATTAATTTATCTGATGATGCCTCTATAGTGAGGAATTTTAGGTCACAAATGAAGTGACAAGATGACAAATTACCATTTTAAGGAATTTACTGGGAATCGTTAAGGAACAATTGTCAGGTAGTTTGTGGAAGGCAGAGAGAATGGTAGGAATATAGTTTTTCCTATCTGAGATCTGTATTATTAATTATCTTACATTAAGATTCTTCTCCGCAGTCCTTGTTTGATTGGCTGTAATGCATGGATTACTTCAGTCTAAATTGTAAATTCATTTAGCGGAGATTCAGCACAATTAAATTGGTAGACAACGGGGGGTAAAGACAGAGAGAGAGAGGGAGAGAAACAAAGTGTCTGTTGTTGCACTGAATCATTGGTCCATGTCCAACCTGCTGTGCTTTTATTTGAATGTTTGCCATTTTTTAAAATTCACAAATTAGGAATTAAGGAAAGGAGGTCATCTTGTACTCTTTTTTTTTAGCACTATAAAACTATTGGTTGTTCTTAAAACCTTTTTGAAAACTACCGGTATATGTAAAAAATAAGTAGTTAAGTGGACTATATGCAATTAATCATTATTAGTCTCCAATTATAATGCTATTTTCTTTACGCTATTTCCTGTATTAGGAAATAATGTTATTTAATCACAACATGGCAGATATTGCTATGTCTGAATCCTGAATCCTGATTGGAGTTTTTTTCTATAATTCGTGTAAATGTAATCGTCATTCGAAATGTTTTGTGATAATTCACACAGATTATGTACATTCAAAATTTATGCATTAATAAATATTCTGATTTCCAGAAAACAAACAAACAAACGCTGCGTAATATCATTGCGCCTGCTACACCAATGGTACGGCAGCACAGTTCCTTGATAATTATGCAGAAAATAGAGTATAGTACCTAGTCATATTGGCCTAGAAAATCGCAACTTTTCATTTTCTGTCGGTCTTAGATGTAACTACAGAAGGGTCAAGTTTTAAATAGGAAAAATATCGAAACTCTTTGGTCATTTTTTTGAGAGAGATGCTAAAGGTCTAATCAGATTCAATGATCTATGCTAAGCTATGCTAAAAGTGGTACCGCCAGTCCCGGACACCGGCTGAATGGATTCGAAAATGGTAAAACTCAACCGTTTAACTCTAGGGAAGTTAAAAAATGAGCCTATTTCCCCCCCCCCCAAAAAAGTGGAGTGTTCCTTTAAGAAAACATATCTGAAATAAAAAAATATAATTATTATATATATTTTTTTAATGAAGTGCAAAATTGATGTTCCTATAGCGTTAAAAATTTACAAAAATAATAAATATTCCTTAACAGATTTCATAAACGCCAGGCCCATCTGTGCTTGAAAAAGAAAACCCCTAAACAAGCCATTAGTTGAGCCAGTGTTGCAGTCTGACTGGTTGGGATGCTCAAACATGCATGTGTTGAAAAGTGCTACAGAGATAGTGTTTGATTCCTATTTAAATGATAACTTGTAGTATTGCTTTTTTAAATGTACATATTTTTTTATGAGAAATGGATTCACAGGTTTATGTTTGATATATTATGTAATATATTGTTAACAGTAAAATAGTAGTTGGTGTATCTGAAACTGTTTAGAAAGTCTGGTGTCTCAGCACTAAAGATGATTTATGTCATGTAAAATCCTGCTCAAACATGTAAATCTGGGTCATTTTGCTGTTAGTATATGGAAAATGAATCCAGCACAACACTGCATAAGAGATTGGGCTGGAAAACACAGGCAGTCAGATTTACAGAGCCCATTAGTAACTAGAAGGACACACAGTGCCTATACAAATGCCTTCCAGAGGGACACACACCAAAATTGGATTTCCCCTCCAAAAGTTGACAAATTCTCACAATGATCCATTTCTCTGTCTGCCTGCGCTCTCCTCCCAGACTCAGAAACTAAACTGATTTATTGATTATTTAATGAGGTTTTTAATCACATGTCAAGAAGTCAGAGGCAGCCCTCTCTAGAAATACATCAAAGCTTCCTCTCAGAGCATGATTTAAAGAGTTTCATTTTAAAAAGCTGCACTCTACTAATCTATGAGCTGAATATTAAATATAGAAGAATGGCAGAATAATACAGAAAGTTCTCACAGGAAAGACACGATACAAATGAGATCTCCTTAATATCTCAGTTGTTTCTCTCGGAAAACTATGAGATTTCAATGGAGAGCAAATTGAGACTTGCTAAATGGTGAAATGGGGCATTTTCTCAATGCTAAAAGATTTTCTCCTATAGCAGCTAATAAACAAATACAACTAGAATTAACTATTATATTTGTTATTATTATGGGAAATATGACAAACAATATTAAAATTAGTGCTGTTAATCGATAAAAAAACAATGATTCACTGTTTTTCTGTAATTAATCAGGATTAATAATATTTTTTCTCAATTATTGTACAATTGAATTACATCATTTCAAACATTAAAAGTTTAACATTAAAGAGTTTTATTTATGTGAACTTAAAACAATCTTCACATTAACCCATTATAATAAATATGTCACCTTTATTTATATAGTGCTTTATATAGTAGGATCACTTGAAAATTAAAGGCAGGTGTGTTTGATTAGGGTTGGAGATTAACTGTGCAGTAGTCGATTGGCAGGAGCAGGATTGGACACCCCTGCTCTAGATGGTGCAGGCTAATAGGTCCTTTTACTCACCTGTTCATAATCACATCGTTATCTATAGGGCACAGCTGATTTGTTCCTGCCGTATCAGTAACCAATGCTGTCGCTGCTCAACCTTCAAATACTTGGGTACCATTTGCCTTAGCAGTGCAGCGCGTTTTCAGAAACCCTCCTACTTCCCCAGCTTCACCTGTATAGATCTGCTACGGGTAATTCATGTACGCTATATTGTACAGCAGCAGCATGTCTTACTTGTTCACAGCAGCATGTTGTGTATGTATTAGCAGTTGCAAGTCCCGTACTTGCTCTGCCGCAGCAGCAGCAGCAATAACCTACAGCAGCAGCAGCAGCAATAAAAGCAGCAGCGTAGCAGATCTATTCTGTCAAGACCAAACATAGAGCATTGTCATACCCATTACCATGCTAATCACTCCGAAAGTTCTCATGACAGAAATAAGGTAATGACACCAACGGCCCTATTTTAACGATCTAAGCATGGTCTAAAGTGCACTTAGTGCGTGGCCGAATCCACTTTTGCTAGTTTAACGACAGGAAAAATGGTGCCCGGCTCATGGTCTAAAAGGGTTGTCCCTATTCTCTTAATGAGTAAGTGTGTTTTGGGTGTAACGAGCACCGCGATTTAGTTCTACTCACGTTAGTACAGATCAGATGGTGGACCTGCACCTAGACACGACCACAACACATTATGTAGTCAGCCAGATCCGGGCCGTATCCAGATCAGATGGTGGACTTGCGCCTAGACAAGACCACAACGCATGATGTAGTCAGCCGGATCCGGGTCGTATCCAGATCAGATGGTGGACCTGTGCCTAGACACGACCACAATGCATGATGTAGTCAGCCGGATGCGGGCCGTATCCAGATCAGAAGGAGGACCTGCACCAAGACATGACTACAACACATCCCTGAAGTGTCAGCAGAGATTGTCAACTAGACTCTCCCCTGTGAAGGCCTCATCAACAAGACAGCCATCGGCAGTGGTCCTCAACAAACCCATCTCCATACCGCCGTGATGGTTTTGATCTTCAACCAGATGGAACTGGATAAATATTCTTAATGTCCAATCCAATCTGACTTTTGACCTCTAATGCTGCCTGAATCATTATCATAAACTGTTTGTTCATTGGCCAGAGGAGAACTGGCCCCCCGACTGGGCCTGTTTTTGTCACCTGATCGTGTTTTGGTTCTTTACCACTGTCACCTCTGGCTTTTGGCTCGCTTAGTTGGGGACACTTAATATGTTCCAGAGACTGTTGGGTCTGATGGAAGCTGTGTCCAACATGATACCTTTTGGCCTGCTGTACATGAGACCCTTGCAGTGATGGCACAAGACCAATAGGTTTTCCCTGAAGTTGAAGTCTCCACGGCTTGGTTATATGGAGAAAGCCTTGGTTCTTTGTCCCAGGGTCCTGTGTGAGGAGTTCATTGTCATCGCATCACTCTCATGACAGATGCTTCTCTCGCGGGCTGGGGAGTGGTAATGGAAGGCCGCTCAGCTCAGGGTCTGTGAAGGAGTCATCATCTCTCATGGCGCATGCATTGCCTGGAGATGGTGGTTGTCTTCATGGCATTGAAATACTTCCTCCCAGACCTAAGAGGCCATCATTTGCTTCTTTGCACAGACAACACATTGGGGGTCTCTTACATAAATCACCAGGGGGGGTCTGCATTCGCAACCAATATGCAAACTGGTGCACCAGACTCTGAGAGCGGTATACATCCTAGGGTGACAAAATGTAGGAGCAGACACCCTGTCGAGACAGGGACTGAGGCCAGGGGAAAGGTGTCTGGTGGAGCAGCATATATGGAAGGTGTATGGCCAAGAGGAAGTGGATCTGTTTGCGTCTCAGGATACATCATACTGTCCACTTTGTTTATCCCTCAGATACCCAGCCAGGACAGAATGAGTCAGAATGAGAATGAGAAAAGGTCCGCCGGGACAGAATGAGTCTACTACTAGCAGCACCGTACAGGCCAAGCCGAATATGGTTATCGGACCTAGTGTCCCTCCTTGACAACTCTCCCTTGAAGATTTGAAGCTAACGCTGGTCATTCCGGATGTGCTTTTATGCTTTCCTGGTCGTGACGTCACCCGCTAGTGACATTCTGTCTTGACGCAGTATCTCGTTCCCTTCTCAGGGAACAATGGTTACAGTAACCTGAGACGTTCTCGATCATCGAAAAAAAGACTACTCAGACCCATATCCAGCAATACAATATGAGATATGAGGGTTATAGGTTTGTTCTGTGGCTTTGCTTATGGCAGACATTCCTGAAGAGTGCTCTGAGTTATTTAGAAGAACACAAGTTCTGTCTCTGCATTATAGAAGACATATTCTTGCAAGGCTTAGGTGGCAGGGTACACAGTGACTTCCAGGAGGTATCTAAAGAAGGCGAGGGATGAGCTGTAAATGTTTCTTCGACCATGTATTATCCGCACAGAAGATTGAGATCCTTCAAGGCGAACACATGCTGCTTGCCTTGCAAACCTTGCAGCCTTGTGCTTTCTCTGCTGTGCGTCCTGATTTAGGGCCTATATAAAAGTCATTTTGAAGACACCAGAAGACAAATCTAAAACAATTTTTAAGAGATCTGAGCAAAGTTGGACGTTTTTGAAATATGTACAGTATATTGCGCTGCTCTTGTTCTTGTTTCGTTTCTATTGAAATTTCCTGAGAGCAAAAGGACAGCACTGGATCATGTGTGTTTTAACCCTCTGGGGTCGGCAATCACGTCGGCGTGATCTGCTTCGCTTTTTTTCTTATCCATGCAAAACAGACTCAAAATACTCTGTTGATTTTGTTCTTAGATATAAGTGTTACACATCATTCAAAACTGTAAAAGTCTTCTTTTATTTGTGTACACTCATAATAAAAACAAAATGTTTTTCGTAAAATGAAGAAAATAAACATGATGCACGTTCTGCCGTCTCTCTCAATGTGAAGTTCATTCTTAAACGCGACAGAAAATGACCTGTAACTCAGTGAATGTTTGTCACACAGACTTGAAACATATGTCTTTACAACGCTTGGAGTCTCTATTTTCAATGATGTAAATTGTATAAAAAAATATATTCTCTATTTAAGTAATCCGTATGAAAGCAACGACATGTACAGTTTCTCAAACGGGTCCTAATTAACTCTAATGTGACCACACCCACGCGGCACGAGCTGTTCACATGCAAATCTCCACGTGAAGGAACGCAGAGCTGTTATAACAAAACAAAGAATAAGAGACTCCAGTAACCTTTTCATCGGGTTTGGAAGACTGTGAAAAAAAAAAATATCTGCATCGTTAATCCTTTTGATATTATATTTTTAAAAATTTGCAAAAATCGAACCTTTCATTGAAGTAAAATAATTGAAAAAAAAAATCACATTATGAAATAAATGTTTTTTTTCCAAAACACGTTGGGAACAATTTTTTGCCCCCTTTTATTAAATATGTTTGCAACCTCCTTTTCCCAAGATAACAGCTCTGAGTTTTCTCCTATAATACCTTATGAGTTTGGAGAACAACTGACAAGAGATCAGAGACCATTCCTCCATAGAAAATCTCTCCAGATCCTTCAGATTCCCAGATCCATGTTGGTGGTTCTTCTCTTCAGTTCAGCCCAGTTCTATAGGGTTCAGGCCAGGGACTGGGATGGCAATTGCAGATGCTTGGTTTTGTGTTCAGTGACCCATTTTTGTTTTGATTTTGATATATTTGTTTATAAGTATAGTATAGTATAGTATAGTATAGTATGTACTACATATGTAGTATGTACTATGTTTCAGGAATGGCACACGTGTGTGTGATTGTTCAAGTCTCTGTCTTTAATCAGTGTTTTCAATAATGTGCTTTTTTGTCCTTTGTTGTGTATTTTTGGATTATGTTGTGTTGTAAACACCTGCCTCATTTAGTTTGGATGAATCGCACTAGAGTTTGTTGTCCCCCTTGGTGCGGTTCGTTTGGGCAGGTGTGAATGCAGCAATCGCTTCCGGGTGCACCAAAAGCGGACCAAACAAGCGAACTCTGGAGCGGTTCGTTTGTGGTGAGAACGTGATCTGACCTCGAACAGACCCAACTGCCAAAGATCCCCAAATTTTTGGACTAAACCAGCTGCCGTAGTCAGCTGCGCTGTGTATTATGTCCAGTGGCGCAAAAAGTGGGTATGCGCTATATGCGGTGCATAGGGGCGCAGCACCAGCGGGGGCGCCAAAGCAATGGTAAAAAAAATATATTTTTTTATTTTTTAAAAATTAGAATTTCTATTTGTGAGGTGCTGTTGTGCGTTTCTAAATAATTTCTGCATTTCCTCAATGTTATATAACCCTCTAGAGGACTAACTGGCTAGAGTAGGCGCCCTCATAAGATTACATCATAGAATTTTTAATTAGAAGAGGGGGGATAATATCGCGAGCGTCTCGTAGCTGCTACATCGGAGCCCCGTTCGTGGTTTTTTTATTGTTTTTTTTTTATTAATTGGCGATGCTGGGTTAGTGCCGGTGTAATCCATTGGTAAAAAAAAAGTCAGTGTTAGGTTTTTTTCTGACATTTTTCATGAAACACGTAGATCAGCGGCCCATTGGTTCTTTTCTTGATTGACACTGGGCTGAGCCAATCACATCTTTATTGCGAAGTATAGAAATAATTTAATTTGCACACTGAATATGGGTTGGAGCTTTTAATTTTGAACTCTCAAAGTGCACCAGATTGATGAATTTAACATTAAAAAGCACAAAATTTTCTTAAATTTTCGGGGGCATGCCCCCGAACCCCCCTAGAGGGACAGAGCTCAATTTTATTAATAAATAGCAATTTTCTACTTATTTTATATGTTAACTCTCACTCGTTTCTCACTCATTACATTGGACCCTTTTTTTTCTTTTTTGTTGTTGTTTGTTTGTTTGTTTGTTTGGGGGGTGGGGGGCGCCTAATTTGTTGCTGCGTACCCCTCTGACACTGGGTAGTTGCGCCCCTGATTATGTCACTGTTTAGCAACATTGATGCACGTCTCCACCTGAAGTGACTTGCGTGCGTGCATCAAAACATTATTATAAGCCGCATCCTTGCTTCATTCTCAAATGTTATTGTTTGCCTAAAGAGGTGTAGAACTATATAATAAACCATAACCAGGGATACAATCAGCCACGCAGTCGTCTCTCCATACTAAAAAAGTGGCGCGTTGTCTGCCAGATATTCCTCCTCTTTGTTTACTTCCAAGAGTTCTGTTGGAATTTCCCCGCAAGTGCAGTTATGAAAATACGTTCAAGACACATCTGGCCAACGAGTGATGTGGATGTTGTCACGTGACTTCATTTTGGTTTGTTTCATCAACTCATCAACTGATTCGGACCAGAGAAATCAGTGTGGTGTGAAAGGGAACCAAAACACCTGAAAAATGCTACAAAGTATTATTTTTTTCGCCCTTGGTCCGGACCAAATGAACCAGTGTGAACTACAAATGAACTACATGTGAAAGCACCCTTAACTCTCTCCTCATTCTTTGTGCAAGGCTCCTCATAATGATAGGGCCTTTATAGCACATAATAGGGCCATTATGGGAGGGACTTTGTCTTTCTCAGGTGTGAAACATCAATATGCATGATGGTTCACGCCTACCTAGCATACAGCTTTCTTATACAAAACATGTCTTACAAATTTTAAATCAATATATTGTTTTATCTGAATGAGTATGCAGGATGATTTTCACATAGTTTTGGAGCAAATATTCTAGGCTACGTGATACAATTTTCAAAAGTCTTGTGAAGAAATAATAAGTATGGGTTTCATGACCTTATTTCAGTGACAATTTGTTTTAAAAAAAATTCACAAACCACGCATAAACGTCATTATCTCAAAACTACAAACTTTTACATACATGCTGATGACATATTACTGTAGCAGAGTTTATTCTGAATACAGTGTACTAAGACTTTAGCCATGAAAATGTCACAAGTAACAGAAATAAGCACAAATGTCAGAGCATGTCAGAACACCTCCAGGACCCAGAAAACACCTCAGACCCCAGATGGTTAAAGAAACTTTAAAATCAATTTTACCCTATTTGCTTACTGAATGCATGTTCCTGTTCTTATTGTGTAAGATTTTCCTTTTTTGGCTGCTGTCCCCAAGCCCTCTTATTTGTCAATTTCTCCCCTCCAAACACCTGTCATATAAAGACCACTCTTCACCAATTCCTGGCTGATAAAATTAAGTCATGGCCTATACAGACTTTCACTCTGAAATGTTATATTACATAAATAAGATTACTTTCACACACCATTGTATGTCAGGGACCGTTCAGTATTTATGGAATGGGCCACCGGAGGAAAGTAGGGGAGGGTCATGCCTTTTTATTCTTTATTGAGGGGAGGGTCATCCAACTTTTTTTTAGTCTAGGGGGAGGGTCACCCAACTTTTGTATTCATGAAAACAACAAACTCCCCCCATAGCTAGCAGATGGGTCTGACCCAACAAAAATCAGACGCGAAAGATGGAAAGATCAAGTCCAGTTTGGCGCTGTTTGACAGTGCGCACGCGCTCAGAAAAAGTGCATCATGTCAGAACAGAACGCCAATGAAATGTTTACCACGAGCAATAAACTTTTGTGATTGCGAATCACAAGCAGTATCCTGTGAGTGTAACTCTACCGCTGCATGTGATATGTAGCCTACGTCGAGTTTGGGACTGAGGCGCCAGAACTGCAGTTAATAGAATGTGCGCTGTAGCACGATAGGCTACCATATTTCTTCAAAAGCAGATCGTGGAGATATTACATCATCCACGATCAAAAATTGTGATATCGCATAAGCACAAGTATAAAACGACTGTTAGGCTATCATGTCTGAAAACAAACACAAATGACGCGTGCTACATTGGGGCTGTTTACACCTGGCCACTTCATGCGTTTTCTCAGATCGGATAGCTGTCTGATTTATCAAAACGATTCCATTTACACCTGGTGTGGTCGCATAAATGCGTTTTTGCAAAACGGATTTTAAATCCCATCTTCAATTCTTCAAATAGTTTGCACGTTGGCTCATCTGCAGTGATGCGTGTTGCAGTAGCGTCGTCATGTCTGGCTATAACATGACATATAGCAAAACTTTTCTTGTTATTGTGAGTTTACACAAATAAAAGTATTGCGACTGATGCATTATTCTTTTCTGTATGGCCAGAAATATAGTATTTTAAGTTGTTTCCACTGTTGATAGGAAAATGCAAATCGCATCGGCGCCTCCATGTCATTGCGCGCTACAAGAACAGCGAACAATTATCTAGGTTAACGTTAGAGTGAGCGGCGATGCCAGTCGGATAATCCTCATGTTTAACAAATCAAATCATGCAGTTTCTACCTATCGCGAGTCAGCGCTGCGCCAGTTTGAAAAAGGCGGGTGTGCAGGAGTCTTTTAATGAACGTTTGGTGTAGGTCTAGGCATAGAGATATCTGAACATCTTTGCCAAGCGCAAACCAGTACAGAAGTAATCAATAAATGATCGGGGAGGGCCATGCCTTTTTTCACAATCATTTTGGAGGGTCATAGAAAAATGTATTGCTGGCGAAGGGAGGGGCAAGTCTTTTTTGACTATAGATCTCAAAACTTCTCCGGTGGCCCCTTAAATAAATAACGAACAGTCCCTTAACATTATGAATTATTTGTATAAAAAAATATTTGTTTGGCAACTTACCAAATTCTAACATTGTATTTTACATAAGGTTTACGTATTTTACAAAAAATTATATGTTTGTCTACATTGTCTACATTGTTAAAAGCGCTATATAAATGATGACTAAGGTAAGTAAGATAACAATAACTAAAATAACTAACTCAAAATGTGAATGTAGTATTCTGTGTGTAAATGTGGCTTGATTAACTGATGTTAAACAGTGAAGCTTCTTTGCGTATCATTGCCTATTGAACTTCTGGGACTTTTTGGCTGTGGCTGTTCCAAAGGTCTGTGCAGCTGACGGATGCCGACTCGATCCACGCGGGTATAATTGTCTGTTCTCTGGAAGCTGAAGTTATCGGCAGCTGCCACACGTTCAAACGCTGAGGCGCCACCCCAGCACAGCTAACCAGAACAGACTAATTGCAATGGCCTTTTCATCATCTAGAATCAACCACTCCTCTGCACGCACAGGGGAAGAGGTGCCCATAAACACACACACACACACAAAATCTCTCTGTTTCTCACAGATGGACACATACAGACTGTAACATGGCCTGTATCACTCTCAAGTCAGCCTCGTCCAGTCTGGGTATTTAACAGAGAAACATGCTGACCTCCAGTGTACACCACTACCTGCTAGCCTTAACCTGATTTCAGCAGTCGTTTAAGAGGGCAGGGAAGAATGGGTAAAGGGGGGCTGAAGGTTCATTGGTACTGGAGGGTCCTGGCAGCTGGCTGGTCTGTCTGACATTAGATCAATAGTGTCCGTACTTGGGGTGCAGTCGGGTTGACAGCAATCCACGTGCCATAATTGGACCAAAGATGCAGCTAGGCCCATCCCACCACCCCCATCGGCCTAATATCACCCCCCACCCCCTTCCCAAACCAGACTTGCCCCCATGCATCCACCGCCCCTCCCCCCTCCAGCACTGTCACATCTGTCATATGTCATCCTAAACCTTTAGTGTCTCCACAGGAGACTGGTCACTCCTTACGCTCATTTCCTTGGGTCTTTCTTTCATTTTCCTTTTCTCGCTTTCTTTCCAGGAGTCATGCAAATGTCCACTTAAGGAGATGAATGCCAACCATATTAGGGCCGTTCTTCATGCTTTATGCAAAAGAAAGATCTGTGTCATCTGAGGATTTCACGGGAATAAAGTCCCCGTTTATTTGCAAAGATGAAGCTGCCTGTAGAAAAAAGAGATGATTTGGTTCAGCTTATTAAAACTGAGGGGAAGAATACACAACAAGCCTCTTGTGAAGTGTAACAAACAATAGACGAGTCATGGATGGGGTGACTATACATAAGCCAAAAGAAATGAATAATACCAAAATGTAAAATATGGCAGCTGAGAGGTCCCTCACCCTGTTTCCAATCTCAGAGATTTTTGTATCGCAGTCTCACGCAGGGACTTGCATATTTCTAGAGCAAATATTGACTGAAACCTTCGGTTGAATTTCAAATGAATGACTGCAAGATTTCATTCAAAGCCATGACTGAAATATTTGTGCAGAGCAGCAGCACTCACCAAAGAGTGCGATAATTCCTCCTCTGCAGTATGGGAGGCCAAGTGTTGTGTTCTTTCGTATGATTTCTGTATCTCCTCACAGTTTAATCTAAAAAGGTAGACGGCATCTTCGATTTCAGTGGATAGCCCTTTTGAAGCTCAAACAGTGAAAGTATGCAGCCTGATTTACTTTATCTGAAGAATGAAGGGCTTAGGCGCAATCCCATAAAGAGGGGAATTTTACTTTTTGAACAGATGAGCGAGATATTTATCCCAGCGAGACTAAAAGGTTTTCCTTTACTAACAGCTGGGAAGCTGTATGACTGTCATTTATTTATCTGGGAAACCAAAAAGCTTTTGGATTTTCATGCATCAAGTGACAGCATGAGAGATTTTAAAATATAATCACAATCAGATTAACAAACGTTTTCACATTTAAAAAGGAGAAGCTATTAGCAAACTTATCATCAATATGCACCTATTAGGACAGGCTTGTTTGTGATGTAAATCCGTTTTTACTTTCTTCTTCTGAGACTCAGAAAAAAAGTAATTCGGAAGAATGTTCATGCAGTGCCATATGATGGAAGAATAACAATTTGCCTGCCATCATGCTCCATAGACAAATCTCTCTCAAATATAATTTGCTCTCCTGCATATTCAAGCTTGCCGTGCCATGATAGGCTACATACTGTAATGCGACAGCATTGATATCAAACCTGGTTCAACACAAAAGTGGCTGTTGTTTGTCCCTTTTTTTAACAAGATCAGTGTAAACATTCAAAACTTATTTTGTTTTCCAAAGAAAGATATGCAGGTTTAGGACAACATGAGTAAAGGTATTAAAAATAAATACGTCCTCACGTTGTGTCAATCAAGTTTACACACTGCCTCCGAAACTTTCGTCCGTCATACATTTTTTTGGATCGGATTCGTTTTTCGCATCCATAGCAAGCATTTTGAGAGGTGTTTTAACAATTCAGAGCCACCGAATAACGAATATGAAAAAAAAAACGCATATGGAAATTTCGGTCTTGGTGTGCAAGGACCTTAAATGATGACGATTAACTATTTATTTAGGTTAAGAAAAGTAAAAAGCTTTATTTGGGGGGAGATTTATCAATAGCTCTCAGTTCTGTACAGTTCTTCGACAGAGAGTCGATTTGCTTAAACCTATCATTTGAAAGACTAAGGTCACAACAACCCATGAGATAAAAGTCCACAGATACATACATGCATGCTGCCTATTAGAGGTGGCTAATGCTGACAATGCTGTCACTGTGAAATGTAACTAATCACACACAAGCAGGGGCACACACACTTGCATCTAAGGGACTAATGTCACTTCTCTTGGTTCTATGTCAGGCCCCTTTTCCCCACAGACGTTGTGCTTACTTCTACATGTACTCTGGTTCACTGGCCTAAAATATGTGCTTAACAAACAAGGAGATGGGGGGAGGGGTCAAAAAAGAGAGTCGGTGCGTCGTGGCAGGTCTGTGTTAAGTGATCTGTATTCCATGTGAGTCCACAGTTCCCTAACCCTGTGAAATTAACAACACATCCCTCCTCTGCGACCTCCGACCTCTCACATAATACCACATCCAACCAGCGCCATGCATGAGTGTGTCTGTGTAATGTAAAAGGGACCCAAAATGTCCATGTCAATGTTTTCATTAAACACTGCCTGGAGAGGCAAGGTTCTGCTGCTAAACCAGAGACCACGACGATCTTTATCCTCTAACCGAAAATAATAACATTATTCTTTGTGAGAGAAATGACATCTTTTATTTTTTATTATTTAATACAAGGGTAACAACAGTGATTATATTCTGGTCAGATACAGTGGAATTGTAAGAAACCTGTCAAGAACATATCTTAACCATACTTCACCCATTTTTGGTTTAAAACTTAAATAAATAAATAAGAAAATATTTCTTGCTTATTGCAGAATGCAAGGGCAGAGAACATGTAAAAATATAATATTTGAGAAAAAGTAAAATTATCTGACACATCACAGCTATGAGAATTTTGGGGAGAATTAAAAAAAGAAACCAGGCATCATCTTATTTTTGAAAAATCTAATTATTTTCCATCTCCTCCCCCCCTTAGGATTTTTGGGTTAAATGTGATCTGGAAATGTTTTAGTGAGTACACTGAGTACACTGTAATATCTCATTCTCTGAGAAAGCTTGACACACACACACACACACACACACAAGCTTGAGACCTGCAACACTAACATTGGTCTTAGACAAAGTGTGGGAGTTTCAAATCTAGGATGAGGCATTAAATTGAGGATAAGAGGTTCTGAATGAGTGTTTAGTGAACATAATTTCCCATAGACCACCTGGTGGATGACAGCTTACAAGATAAGGAGCGAGACTCAAACTACTCCGGCACTAAAGCAGAGATTGGCAGCTGAGAGTAGAACCTGCAAACTGACCTACACGTGAGACCTCCTCACCTCTGCCTCATAATCACCAGTCTGAGGGAGGCAGCGGCTCGCTAAAAGGCAGCAGCAGCCATTAGAGAGCTGCTTAAAACTCCACTTAAATATCTCTTTATGGACGATTACTTAAACTGGGGTTTGGTATTTAAATGACACTTTCAGGGGCTTTCATCTGTGGTAATTCAATTGCTTGCTGGCATCGACTGAGGCTCCATTGTTACAAAAGATGAGCAAACATCAGCTAGAGGTGGTGAGAGGTTTCTAAAGACAGCTATACCCACAACCAACTTCACTGGTAAATACAAGAAGGAAGCTATTCCTATTAATTTTAGAATGTCGTTTCATATTTCTCAATCACATGCCTTTCTATTGGAAAACAGCTCTTCATGGAATAAAGGCACAGTCACTTTTAAAAGAAAAAAAATAGACATGGACATGCTGTAGTGCTTTTCAGATTTGTTTGTATTTTTCTAGTGGTGGCTTGAAAAGACGTGTGTGTGTAGCAGGTCCAGGGCCCAGGTCCCCCAGCAGGAGGAGGCTTGGATCAGTGGAGACAGCCGTTAGCCTGGGGTTAGCTGGGCTGGCACGCCAATGCTGTGACAGGGGACAGGGGCGATGGAGTGGAAAGCAGAGCGCGGAATTTGTGAATGTTGTACCGGCCGTTCAGAACAGCTGAAGCATTTAAAGATGGACGCCGCTAACCTGCCTGGGAGCAAAGTGGGGCCGAGTGGTGGCAGGACACTACTGCGCGCATCACTTCCCATTTCTAATGCTACCAGAAAGGATGTGGCTTTTGGTTATGTGTGAGAGGTAGAAAAACAGCTTTTAGGTAAAGGGATTATTAAAAGATCAGTTTCAGGTATAGTTTGCTCAAAAAAGGAAAACCCAGCCATCATTTACTCACTGTAATGTTGTTTTCAACCACCACCTCATAAAAAGAGAGTCCCAAATTCAAAAAGGCCACATAACAGAGGTCCATGTAACGCTCTTTTCCAAGTCTAAAGTCACACGATAACTTTGTACGAGAATCAGACCAAAATCCTTGCTTACTGAAAATCCTCAACTTCACCATGGCTTAACTTGCGTCATACGCATTCGAGTGCTTCCTAGCTAATTGTTAGCAAATCAATAATTCAATTACATATTTCATTTAATGTAATTGAGTGTGGTTGTCTGTAGCCCTCTTGTGAAAATATTCAGATCTGAAAATGGACACTCCACTATGATTCCCCTCCCATCTTTGACATTTCCCACCAGCTCTACATTAAGACTTTTGACGTTCCAGACACACGCAGAGACATTTCAGAAACCATAACATAAGAACGAGAGGGTGGTGAGGTAGTGTGAGAGAGAAAGAGACAGAGAGACTGTATATCCTTGCATCTGTGGGTCAACAGAAATACCAGCTCGTGACTGAGCAGCCAGACAGCGGAGTGAGAAGTCTGTCACAGCTGCCATAACTGACAAAGCATCTGTGATCCAGCCAATCACAGCTGTAATAATTAGCCTGTAACGTTCCGTTCTCAGAACAATATCTGTGTGATCTGAACACTCATCCCGCTCTAAAAGCGCATGAAGAGCCCTTAATGGAAATCATTAATATACTATAAGCCAGAGCTCTATCCCTTAGAGAAAGATAGCAGCGATCGTTCCATCTGAATTAAAACATGCTGCGTGCCCACGTGGGCTCTTATCATGACCCCACCAAGAACAGAATCAGATAATCTTTGAGTGTCATTCCCTTGATGGTACTCTGTCATCCCTAGACACATCAGCCTGACTGCGTTATAGCAAGAACTGTAGGCATTATTCTCCATGAATAGGGTACACTTCTCACTCTCTTTCTTTTTTTTTCTTTTTTTTTTTTTGGTTTGAGAATTAGCATGAAAAAAAGGTAAATCTTATTGACTGTACAATCTTGACTGTACCTTACAATTCAAATAATATATAACAGCATATAGTATTCACCTGAATTGGTGGAAGGAAAGGTATAAATAATATAATTACATTGTTTAACTGTCATCAGCTCAACCCAGTTATAAAAAATATTGTAAAATAAAATATCAAACAGATATTCTCATTAATGTATTAGAAATATAACCTAGCCCCTAAAAGTAGCTTAATTCCATTCTGGCATATAGTATATTTATTTATTTTATTTATTAAATTGTACTACATTTTGCTAACAGGGCTGAGCATATGAAATAATATATATATAAATAAATAAACATTTTTTTAAAGGGGACCTATTCCTATTTCATGTAAAGGGGACCTTTACAAAATTAACTTTTACATGATGTTTGAACATAAATGTGTGTTTGCAGTGTGTGTACACAACCACAATATAATGATAAAAATCCAGCCAGTGCTTTTTTTAAATAAAAATCCCCATAAATCATAAGCACTGTCTCAGAACAAGTGGTTTACAGATTCTGGGCAAAGTGGCGTCAATTTGCACAGGCCCCTCCCACGACTGTTGACTGACACTACAGATTTAGCATAGAGTGTTACCCTGAGGGAGCTGTACACAGTCTGCCATTGTTTCGACGCTGGAGCAGCTGTAGACAAGAATATCTCCTAAGCGTTTGAGGGGTTCTGTTGTTGGATTGAAGAGTGAACATAGCGGTCATCATTTACTCCTGACATCCGAGATGCTGAAAATGCAGTAGACTACTTTTGTTTTTGAAGAAAATGCACCCACCCCAATCTACCTAAAAGCGTTTATGTTTGCTCAAATCATTTCACTCCAGACTGCTTTGTAAACGAGGGTCAGTACCTATGGTCAGTACAAAGCATGCTTTGCTAAAAAGTTGTTACTCGAGGATGGATCTGTACCAACTGTTCGTCATCCAGCTTACACTCCCGGAGCGATAGGCCTAACGTTAACTTATCACGGCAGTATTGAAAGGGAAGAGCACACACTTTATTACAGTTCATTGTAGTTGTTTTACGGATATAAAGTTGGCGTTCTGGTGCCATATGGCTGCCGTCGCATCATCCAGGTGGATGCTGCACATTGGTGGTGGTTGAGGAGATTCCCCCTTCTATGTAAAGCGCATTGAGTGCAGAGAAAAGCGCTATACAAATGTAATGAATTAAATGAATTAAAAAAGTTTACTAGTTTATTAAGCACATGAAAAGGTCTGTATATATTTGTTTACTGTTAGTTGTAACAAGTGTTTTTGTGTAATTCGCAGTGTATGTTGATGATAACGCAAGGGAGAGAGAGTGTTTATGGATAAGACTTTAATGCGCACTTCTTGTACTGTTTTATTCAGCTCGTACGGTGATTTTCTGGAGTAAAACGGACGCTTAATCACGTACAATAAACTTCATAAAACTCTTCAGTACATTTTTGGCTATCATTTGTACGGTATCCGCTGCAACAGGTTTGTACTAATAGTGGATAAAACAAGATGACAACATAAGTTATAACTGTAATAAAACAAAACTATACCTGTCCTATCTCCATGCAGCATATATTCTCTGGCTCTGAAGGCATTATTGTCCGACTCTGGTTCGAACTGAACCGGAGGCACCAGCTCATTTGCATTTGAAGGGATAAATGGCGTTTTTGCTCACCCCCAAAATATGGCAATTTTAACATATGGTAAAACACGATCTGTGAGGTGTTTTGAGCTAGGGATATTAGAGACTTATTTTACATCTTGTAAAAATGGGCATAATAGGTGCCCTTTAAATAATTGAAAGGGTTGAACTCCTGGGGTGGATACTCTCCTTTTCTTCTTCTTCTTTCACTTTCATTTGTTCTGTTGAAAAAAAAGGTAAGTTTTCTCTATATTTCTCTATATTTTTGCTCTTCCCTTTACTCTTTTTACATTCAAACAGAATCATATCTTCTATTTATCATTCATATCTGTGTTTATGCATAATCACACCTCAGAATATTTGAGTCAGTTTAATGAACATCTCTCTCTCTCTCTCTCTCTCTCTCTCTCTCTCTCTCTCTCTCTCTCTGTTTGCGCATGCGTGAGCGTCTGTTGAGCGAGTGGAGAGTGATTCAGAGCGTGGCTGGAGTTTTTCTCAACTTTTACGGTCTGTTATGGTTTTTTCTTTCTTCCTGATCTTGCTGAACTGGTATAGGGTGGTTTTGTAGGGGGGAGAGGGGGATAGGGGCGGTTTAGCCAGTTTTTAAACTGGCGGCCATGGAAAGTTCGGGGGGAGCGGACTTTGCTCAGCTCACCCGCCGGCATGGTATTAAAGTGCCGGTTGGGAGTGAAAGCTCTGTGGAGGAAGTTAGTATAGCGATCGGGGGAATTGTTGGATATAACAGTATACGGTCTGCATCTAGGATGAATGGTGCTGTAGTTCTGTTTTTGGATAAGATTGAAAAGGTGAACGAGGTGGTTGAGAAAGGAATAACGCTGAATGATGGTTTTGTGAAAGTTTTTCCTCTGGTTAATCCAGCAAAGAAGGTTTTGATTTCGAATGTGCCCCCTTTTATTAAGGACGAAACTTTAGAGAGGGAACTTTCAAGACATGGACAAATTGTTTCAACCATTAAGAAGATTCCTCTGGGATGCAAGTCTCCATTGCTGAAACATGTTGTTTCATTTAGGAGACAAGTATATATGGTGCTGAAGAGCAATCTGGAAGATTTGAACATTGTTCTGAAGTTCAGGATTGACAATTTTGACTACGTTATCTTTGCAACAACTGAAAGTTTGAAGTGTTTTGGATGTGGCAAGGAAGGCCATTTAATGCGTTCATGCACCGAGAAAGAAATACAGAAAAATAGCACTGTGGGGGGAGATGCAGAGGAAAAGAATAAAGAGAGAAATAAAACAGAACAGGTGCTTGTGGCTGGTGAGAAAGGAAAAAATGTGGACGAGGAAGAGGAGAATATGATAGAAACACAGGGAAGTGATGTTTCAAATCTAATTGAGCTACAAGCAGATCTTTTTCGAGATGATGAGACAATTTTCAAAGTTCCAACAGTTAAAAGAAAAACTGAGCAATTGGAAATTGTGCCTAAATCTAAGAAAAAATTGCAGGATGGTGTTGCAACTGATGATGGAGCTAGTGGGGAGTCCTATAGTGCAGATGAGGTTTCGGAATCAGAAAGTGAAAGAGAAACTGTTGATTCTCTCATTAATGCAAACTTGGAAAACTTTAGTGGTTATAGTTTGGATCGAATAAGACATTTCTTACAATCCACTAAGGGAAAGCGAAATGTGGAAGTTATTGACTATTTTTCCGATCAGACGATGTTCATTGAGTCAGCCAGATTGGCAATAAGGCGAAGAGGGGAAAATTGTTTGTCAAATCCAGATGTGTATCGGCTGAAGAAAATTGTACAAAGATTAAATTCTCAATTAAACCAAAATGAAAGTGATCAGATGGTGGAGTAATAGCAAAGTGTTTGTGTTGTGCCTTTTGCTTTGCTCTCTCATAATGAGTAACTTTAAAATATCATCCATTAACCTAAATGGAGCGAGAGATGCTGTTAAAAGAGCACAACTATATGATATTTTGAAAATTAAAGGTATAGATATTGCATTTACACAGGAAACTCATAGCACACAAGAAAATGCTGTAGATTGGCAAAAGGAATGGGATGGCCAGGTCATTCTTAGTCATAACAGTGTTTTTAGTGCAGGAGTTGGAATTTTATTTTCCAAAAAATTCTTGCCAGATTCCTATAATGTAGAGGAAATAGTAAAAGGAAGATTATTAAAAGTTACAGCAAAATATGACAAGATTATTTTGGATTTGATCAATGTTTATGTGCCGGTTAATGCCTCTGAAAGAATGATTTTTTTAAATACACTTGCTAATACAATTCAGCAATGTGAAGAGCATTATTTGATGCTTGGTGGAGATTTTAATTGTACTGCCAATGACATTGATAGAAATCATTTAGAGCCTCACAGTGCTTCAAGATGTCGATTGTTGCAAATTATTGAATCAAATGAGCTTTGTGATGTCTGGAGAAACTTGCATGATAACACAAGACAATACACTTGGACACATGTAAGAGAAAATCACATTGCTTTGGCCAGGTTGGACAGATTTTATTGTTATAAGTTTCAGTCTCAATGCTATAAAAATTGTCACATATGTCCAGTAGGTTTTTCAGATCATTCTATGGTGATTACTTCTGTTTATATTAATTCTATAAAAATTAAAAGTGCTTATTGGCATTTTAATTGTGCATTTATTGAAGATTCTAATTTTAAGAAATGTCTTAGGTTTCTTTGGGAAAAATGGAGATTGCAAAAAGGAAATTTTATTTCATTACAACAATGGTGGGATGCTGGAAAAATTGAAATTGAACAATTTTGTAATCAATATGCTTTCAATGTGACTAAGGACATTACAAGATCTATTAAAAAACTAGAATTTGAAGTTCTGGAGCTTCAAAATATATGTGGGTCCATAGGTAATCAAGCTAACTTTAAAGCACTGAAAAATAAAAAAACAATTTTGGCTGATCTACTTGGAGTTAGAGCACAGGGGGCGCTGGTGAGATCAAGGTTTCAGAATATATCTGAAATGGATGCCCCATCTAGATTCTTTTTTAGCTTGGAAAGAAAGAATGGCCAAAGTCGGTTAATGCACTGTTTAAGATCTGAGGATGGAAAAGAACTTGAGAAAACTGCTGATATACGCAGAAGAGCAACTACGTTTTATGAAGAGCTCTATACCAGTGAGCATAAAGAAAATGATTTTATGGCACAACAGTTTTATAAAGATCTTCCTAGGGTGCATAAAAACGCTTTTGAAGAACTAGTGAAACCCTTGTCAAAGGAGGAACTATATGTCTCCTTACAAAGCTTAACAAATGGTAAGGCACCAGGAATTGATGGCTTGCCTGTTGATTTTTATAAGGCTTATTGGGAGTTTTTGGGAGAAGATTTGCTTGAAGTTTTGAATGAAAGCTTAAATGTAGGAAAACTGCCGCAGAGTTGTAGAAGGGCAGTTTTAACCATGATCCCAAAAAAAGGTGACTTAAAGGAAATAAAAAATTGGAGACCAGTTGCTTTGTTGTGTGCTGATTACAAGATCTTATCTAAGACTTTGGCTAATCGACTAAAAGAAGTGATGGGAACGATAGTACACAGAGATCAGTCATATTGTATACCTGAAAGATCGATTGTGGACAACATCTCACTAATTAGAGATGTTTTGGAGGTTTCTAAGCTTTTTGGCCTAAAGTGCGGTCTGATTTCACTGGACCAGGAAAAAGCTTTTGACCGAGTGGAACATTTTTATTTATGGGATACTTTTAAAGCTTTTGGTTTTCCTTCTGGTTTTGTAGACATGGTAAAGGTCCTTTATGGCGACATTGAAAGCATATTGAAGATCAATGGTGGCTTGAGCGCTCCGTTTAAAGTAGGAAGAGGAATCAGACAAGGATGTTCAATGTCTGGTATGTTATATTCAATTGCTTTGGAACCTATGTTAAGTAAAATAAGGGCGAGTATTTGTGGTTTCAAATATGACAGCATGTTAACTGTAAAAATGTCAGCATATGCTGATGATGTAATAGTTTTAGTCAACGATCAACAAGACATTAACAGACTAACAGAAATTGTGAAAAAATTTGGTGTCATTTCCTCTTCAAAAGTAAATTGGTCAAAAAGTTCAGCTTTTTTAATGGGTGATTGGAAGGCTGAAAACCCAATTTTGCCTGGTGGAATGATATGGGCAAATAGAGGTTTTAAGTATTTGGGGGTATTTTTGGGTGATGAAGCCACTGTACAGAAGAATTGGGAAAATGTTTTAGAAAGAGTTCAAGGAAGATTGGGGAGGTGGAAGTGGCTTTTGAAAAGAATGTCATTTAGAGGGAGAATTCTTGTAATTAACAACTTAGTGGCATCAATGTTATGGCATCGCCTGGCAGTACTAGAACCCCCAGTGGGCTTGCTGGAGAAGATTCAGACCTCTCTTGTTAATTTCTTCTGGGACAAACTACATTGGCTTCCAAAGAGTGTTGTGTACCTTCCTGTAGAGGAGGGAGGACAAGGTTTAATACACCTTGCAAGCCGGAAAGCTGCTTTTAGACTACAGTTTGCTAAAAAGCTACTGTATCAAAAGCTGTCTTGGACAAATATAGCTTTTAAGCTTCTAAGTGTGGTTGGGAAGTTTGGTTTAAAGAGAGAACTATTTTGGACAAATTCTTCAAAAATGGGCTTAAAAGAAATATCAAGTTTTTATGAAAGTGTTCGGAAATCATGGAGTCTGATGAAAGTAAAAAGGTCCAATGATGGAAATTCTTTGCATTGGTTAATGTCAGAACCATTGATTAATGGATCCCGTTTGAATTTGTCATGTGAAATAGCACCATGGTTTGAACAAAGATTGAAGAATGAGAGGATCATAACAATGAAGGACTTGGTGAAAGTGACTGGATGGAATCTGAGTAATTCTGTTGCATTGACTCAAAGACTTGGAATGCGGTCCGAAAGAATAGTTGGACAGATGTTAGAAAAATGTCGAGATTCTTTATCTGAAGAAGAATGGACGCTTCTCTATGACTTTTCATCGTCAAAAAGCGAGTCAAATGCTGAGGACTTGTTTCCAGCAATAATGATTTCTCCAGACTTGCCAGATACTGATAATAATTGTCCTTTAACAATGTCAAAAGATTGGACTGACCGAAATATTATGTTTATTGGTGGAAAGAGTTTTTATAAAATGTGTGTAAAAGTGTTGAACAAAGAACAGTTGATGCATCGTTCTGATAATCCTTGGCGATGCCATTTAAGTGTGGATTCTAGTTTTAAGCCAATGTGGAGTACGTTATACAAGCCACCATTGACAAAGTTTACTGGAGATTTGCAATGGAGAATTATGCATGGCATTATTGCCGTTAATGCTTTTATTTCTATTCTTAATCCGCTTGTAAAAGAAAGTTGTGCTTTTTGTGAACAGAGAGAAACCATATTTCATTGTTTTGCATATTGTGATAGGCTGAAGCCTCTGTTTAAACTGTTGGAATTGATTTTTAATGATTTTGGTGAAATATTTAATATAAATGTGTTTATTTATGGTTTTAAGGACTCAAAAACAAAGAAAAAAATGGGGCGTTTGCTCAATTTTATTATTGGTCAAGCAAAAATGTCTATTTATCTCAGTAGAAAACAGAAAATTGAACATGGAAATGAATGTAACATAGAGATTGTGTTTAAAGGGCTTGTAAAAGCGAGAATTAAGCATGATTTTTCTTTTTATCTACATATGAAAAATTTGATGGATTTTGAGAAGATCTGGACGTATGGAGATGTACTTTGTAAAGTTGAAAACAATGCTTTACTATTTTTTGATGAATTGAGATGAAATAATGTGTGAAAACCCACTGTGAATGATTACTGTATAGTAAAGTTTTTTCTAAAAATCAAAAAATCTCTCTCTCTCTCTCTCTCTCTCTCTCTCTCTCTCTCTCTCTCTCTCTCTCTCTCTCTCTCTCTCTCTCTCTCTCTCTCTCTCTCTCTCCACAGCAAATGCTGGTTTCTGTTAGAGTTAGTCTAATATGAAACAGGGCCACGGGGAAGGATTGCCAATGTTTGCCTGTGAGTTTACTCAGAGATGAACCAGAGACGAATCTTCCTCCTCTATATATATGCCAGAGACTTGATTTTAATTCACTGTAAAAGTACACCACACACACAGAGAGAGACACGTCTCTCAAGGCTTTGAAAATCAAGCATTTTTAAAGGTTGAATTAAAGATTGAAAAAGCATAAAGTTGAACAAAGCCTCCATTTCTCCATTGTGCATCTGCCTTTATTAACCTTTTATGTCCCCAATATGTCTAATCTCAAATCTCTTCAAGAAAAAACTCAAATTAATCTGGTGTGTTATTTTCTTTTCTTTTTTGTATCCTCATTCACAGGTGCATTAGCCAAGAGATAAAAGCTTAAAATGTTGTTTGCTTTTGTTTATGGCTAGTTTGTATGCTGAGAAAAGGTCCGTAAAATTCACGGTGGAATTCCACCAAAAAGGAGAAAACAATCATTTGGATGAAGTGCATGGTTCATTCCACCCTAATTCAGGATTCAGCCAGCATATCATGGAAATTTTAACAGTCATAGAGGATTAACCCGTGTGGGTTGCAGGGGGTCTCGCTTGCCGCTAGATTTAGAGGCATCAGAATCGCTTCTGTTCAGAGAGCGAGAGAGAGATTTCATTTTCACCCATTGTTCTCCCGTCCTGACCTCCTCTCTTTTTGCATAATCATGACAGTTATGCAGGAATATTTAGGCATTAATAATGAATTGCGTGAGGTTCACACTCTCTATTCAGAAATAGAACTAGTGACCTTCACACTGGGCGAGAGTCACTCAAAACAAGTGGCCATCCTTCAACCTCACAGGTCTTTCTCTGCAAACCATTATTGAATTGAAATATTTAAAGTTTCTACTATATGGCACTTTCCACCAACAGGCTGCAAAAATAGGGCTTGAATCCTTTTTTTTATGAAAGGGGATGCTTAACATTTATAATGTTCAGGAGGTCAGGCTAAATATTATATGAAATGTTATGTTCTATTCAATTGCATTTTGAAACCCTGTTAACATTTAAAACTTACACAAAATGTATTTGTCTGATGTCATTATTTATAACCAATTATCATTAAATAAACATCAAAATTACAATAAGACAAAGATTAATAATAATTATGATTATTATTAAAAAAAAGAAAAGAAAAGCATGCTGTCTAACAGCGTTGCAAGTAACAATGCAAATTTTGCCAAATAAGAGGGGTAGACATACGGGACCAAATGTTGGTTTATAAAGTATTAATACCACAAAATTATATCATTTTTTTTTTTATTTGTATATTTTGTTATAGGGAAAATATGCCCACACAAAATAATGGGGTATACTGTTACTGCAACTCAATAAAATAATTAAAATATATATAAATAAATGAATGAATAAAAAAAAAAATATTAATTCAACAGACTATCAAAATTACAATATTTGTGCATAATTTCAGTTTATCAACCTCTTGGGGAAAAATACAATTTTTAAGCGATCCTATTATGGTCTTCCACTTTTTCAACTACAGTGTGTATTTTTGCTGGTTGAGTATAAAAAAGTCCACTCCAAAGGGAGATATTTTATTTAACAGAATCCCCTTTTCAAGAAAAACAACAAACGGCTCGTTTGGACTACAACGCATTTTTTTCCAGATCTTATGAAGTCACAATAGTACTCATTTAAATAATCCCCAGCTACAGAATATGCACACAAGGGTTGGCTGAGCTGCATTGATGAAGACAACGCTGTCGCTATGTCAAAGAGACACTTCCCCCCCCCCCCCCACAACATTTCCAAAACTCATTTGTTTGACTAATTAGAGTGGTTACAAGTTATTTTAAACACTGTGCCTGAACATTATAAACCCAACATTGATCTGTGCACTGACATTATATGGAGAAAAGCTTGTTTGCTGTTGCTTTTGTAAGCTCTCGCTTTTTAGGAAAATGAATCATGGTTCCCTTTCGAGGGAACTCGAACTGTGTCGATGACGACAATTTGTGGAACGCCATTAGCGTAATGCATCTGAAGTATGAATGAAACTGTAACGTGGCTGTTTCAGAGGAACGAGAGTGGGATCCAGATGCAGCAAACATTTATTCAAACAAACATAATAAAAGTAAATCCAGGCAGGCAACTGCAGACACGGGCAAGGAAGGCAAACAAAACTGACAACAAGCACACACATACACTCTAAAAAATGCTGGGTTGTTTCAACCCAATTTTGGGTCAAATATGGACAAACCCAAACGTTGGGTTAAAAATGTAATTAAAAAATGTAACCCAAAGGCTGGGTTTGTCCATATTTGACCCAAAATTGGGTTGAAACTACCCAGCATTTTTTAGAGTGTACTATCCATAGAAGGACAACGCCAGACAAAGAACATGCGAAACACTAGGGTATATATACACTCAAGGGGAGATTGGCGAACAAGACACACCTGGGAACAATCATGAACTAATCAACAAGAAAAACTACAAAGGACTACAAAACATGGCGCAGAACAGGAAATAACATAAGTCCACACAAGACAAGGGGAACATAAGACAGGAATCATGACAGAAACTAAACCAATCCTGATTGGTGCTGCGTCATGACCACGTGATGGCATACACGGAAGCTACAAAGGAAGCTACGCCGGCACACAACAGAGATAGCTTTTTGCTCTTCAGCAAGTGCTCTGTGTCTGTTTGACCCGTAAGGACGTCAAATAAAGGTCTGCATTGCAATATAGAATCTAGTGGCTCGGATCTCGTGTTTGCCGAGGCAGTGCGTAGATTACGGGTCTACTCTGCAATAAAGATTCTGTGGCTGGGATCTCGCGTTTGCCGAGGCAGCGCGTAGATTTAAGGTCTACATTGCAATACAGAATCTATAGTGGCTCATATCTCGCGTTTGCCGAGGCACCGTGAAGATTACGGGTCTACTCTGCAATAAAGATTCTGTGGCTGGGATCTCGCTGGGATCTCGCGAAGACCGTTTTGATTTTTCCCCGCCGGTCCTCCGCTTCAGGGTGTCGAAAACAAGAGGGAAATGGCAGGGCTGTGCGATTCTCGCTTGTTCCTCCGTGGAGCCCTTAGGAAATCGATGTTTGTATCCAGCGTCCAGTGCGCACCGGGACAAATCGGTTTTCAGCGAATGCACGCTGCAGTGTCCGCCCCAAGGGCAGTGTTCGCGTCCGCTCATCGGAAACTGTTTTTGATTCTTCCCTGCTGGTCCTCTGCTTCAGGGTGTCCAGAACAAAACCAAAAGAGACTCCCCTCTGGGGAGCCCTCAGGAAATTGCTAATTTGATGTGGAAACACATCGGTTTCCAGCGAACGCACGCTGCTCTGTCTGCCCAGCAGCGCTCGCGCCCACACATCGAGAATCATTTCGACCAAACCCTGCCAGAGAGCCATTTCAGAGGATTGAGAACGAATCTCGAATAATACCCAAAATCAGTTTAGAGAGGCTGGTTCCCTTAGTAGAATATTTCAAAGCATGGCAAGACTAGACAAATATTTTTCCGTGGGTCCTGCAAACAATATGAAAAAAGCGGTTGTAGACACCATAACTTCAGCGAGAACGCCCTCTACATTGCGCGCTTAAGCTCTGAAGTGGAACTTGTTCATTGAGTGGTTTTCTTATCACCTTGAAGACGCCCAAAAAATGCCGGATCAGAGTCGTGGTTCTTTTCAGCCTGAATGAACCCTGTTCAGTCTTGGCCCCCTGAGTTTTTTTCTCCAAAGATGGATGTTTAGTGGATTTATGTTCCGAGCCCTTGCTTAGCTCTGTCCTGTTCATGCTTTGCGCTTGTACGTGGACCACACGCAAAGCTTCAGGACCTCAGAACAGCACTTTGCCAGTTATGGAGGCCAGCAGAAGGGAAAGGCTGTCTCCAAGCAGAGGTTGGGCCACTGGATAGACCAGTGGTTTCAGCGCAAAAATGAGTGCAACACACTTCCATTCTGTCACGATCCATACGCAGGAAACACAAAGATCCAATTGCAGTAAAGAGTTTTAATGGGGAAATCCGTACTCACAGACAGTCCAGGCAGGGGTCAAAACCATAAGATCAATCCAAACATAAAACAAGAACAGACAAGAAACCAGGACTCCGAAGTGGCGTGATAATAGATAAGGACTCCGTGACACATACTAAAACAGACAGGGTATATATACACAGGGAATAGACAATGATAATGGGGAAATGGCTGAGTGCAATGATCAGTGATTAGGAAACAGCCGAGTGCAATGAGAAGACAAGGATCGTGGGAAATGTAGTTCACTAGTGTGATGGGCACCGTGAGGAAGGAGGACATCTAGTGGTGACCCAAGGAACATAAACCAGACACTGTGACATAACCCCCCCTCTACGGAGCGGCTACCAGACGCTCCAAGACCCACAAAAAACAAACAAAACAAAAGTCCAGGCGGGAGGTGGAATGGTGGAGGATCAGGGGGAGGGATGGAGGGCCAGGACCATGAAGGGGAACAGGAACAGGGGATGACAACTTAATCGGCGGCCGTGGCGAAGCAGACAGTCCATCGGGCGGCCAGGGCGGAGACGACAGTCCATCTGGCGGCCAGGACGGAGAGGACCCCTCGGGCGGCCACGGCGGTGAAGACCCCTCGGGCGGCCACGGCGGGGAAGACCCCTCGGGCGGCCACGGCGGTGAAGACCCCTCGGGTGGCCACGGCGGAGACGACCCCTCGGGTGGCCATGGCGGAGACGACCCCTCGGGTGGCCACGGCGGAGACGACCAGGGTGAAGACCCCTCGGGTGGCCACGGCGGAGACGACCAGGGTGAAGACGACCACTCGGGCGGCCATGGCGGAGACGACCAGGGTAAAGCCGACCACTCGGGCGGCCATGGCGGTGAAGACCAAGGCGGAACAGAGACAGACCCTGGCTCAGGAACTGCAACAGACACCACCGGCTCAGGAACTGCAACAGACACCACCGGCTCAGGAACTGCAACAGACACCACCGGCTCAGGAACTGCAACAGACACCACCGGCTCAGGAAATGCAACAGACACCACCGGCTCAGGAACTGCAACAGACACCACCGGCTCAGGAACTGCAACAGACACCACCGGCTCAGGAACTGCAACAGACACCACCGGCTCAGGAACTGCAACAGACACCACCGGCTCAGGAACTGCAACAGACACCACCGGCTCAGGAACTGCAACAGACACCACCGGCTCAGGAACTGCAACAGACACCACCGGCTCAGGAACTGCAACAGACACCACCGGCTCAGGAACTGCAACAGACACCACCGGCTCAGGAACTGCAACAGACACCACCGGCTCAGGAAATGCAACAGACGCCACCGGCTCAGGAACTGCAACAGACACCACCGGCTCAGGAACTGCAACAGACACCACGGGCTCAGGAACTGCAACCGACGCCACCGGCTCAGGAACTGCAACAGACACCACCGGCTCAGGAACTGCAACCGACGCCACCGGCTCAGGAACTGCAACAGACGCCACCGGCTCAGGAACAGCAACAGACACCGGCTCGGGAACTGGCTTGACGTAAAGCTCAGGCTCGGCAGACGTGACGTGAAATCCAGGCTCGGCAGACGTGTGTCCCCTCCATGCATGCAGTACTGCCAATGTATAGAAAAGGAAAACAGCCCTCTTGGCCATGGCAGGACTTACGGGAACAGCGTCTGGCACAGGAACCGTCTCTGCATCGGCAGACGTGACGTGGACAGTCTCTGGAACGGCCGACGTGACGTGGACAGTCTCTGGAACGGCCGACGTGACGTGGACAGTCTCTGGAACGGCAGACGTGCTGTGCCTCCTCCACGCATGCAGTACCGCCACCGCATAGAAGAGGAAGACCGCTCTCTTGGCCGTGGCAGGACTGATGGTGGGCGGCTCCGAGACAATCTCAGGGACGACAGCGGGCTGCTCGGAGGGGACGGCCTCCGGGACGACAGCGGGCTGCTCGGAGGGGACGGCCTCCGGGACGACAGCGGGCTGCTCGGAGGGGACGGCCTCCGGGACGACAGCGGGCTGCTCGGAGGGGACGGCCTCCGGGACGACAGCGGGCTGCTCGGAGGGGACGGCCTCCGGGTCCTTGGGGAGGCTGAAGGTCTTCCTCCTCCGCCGTTTCTGACGAAAATGTGCCGGTTCCGGACTGGACGGGCACCACGGCGAACAGAGCTCTGGGCTGGGCGAAATCAGCGGAGGGTGGAACTCTGGGCTGGATCTCACCAACCCAGGGCCGAAGGGGGGCCAAGGTGGAGGGTGGTGTTGGCCTTGTTCTCGACCACCTCCTCCTCCTCTGTGACCTCCCCGGGTCCCACGAAAAATAACCAGACGGGTCCCCTTAAAACAATCCCTCCTCTCCCGCTCGATGGCTGGGGAAGAGAAGCTGGAACTCATACTGCTGGATCTAGGCTTGACGGAGTCCTTCTGTCACGATCCATACGCAGGAAACACAAAGATCCAATTGCAGTAAAGAGTTTTAATGGGGAAATCCGTACTCACAGACAGTCCAGGCAGGGGTCAAAACCATAAGATCAATCCAAACATAAAACAAGAACAGACAAGAAACCAGGACTCCGAAGTGGCGTGATAATAGATAAGGACTCCGTGACACATACTAAAACAGACAGGGTATATATACACAGGGAATAGACAATGATAATGGGTAAATGGCTGAGTGCAATGATCAGTGATTAGGAAACAGCCGAGTGCAATGAGAAGACAAGGATCGTGGGAAATGTAGTTCACTAGTGTGATGGGCACCGTGAGGAAGGAGGACATCTAGTGGTGACCCAAGGAACATAAACCAGACACTGTGACACATTCGTTCCCACTTCGTGGGGCGGGATGCGCGATGCAAATCTTGCACGCCAATGTCCATTAGCTAGTTTAGTTTACACTCAAAGCTCATCTTCCATTCCCTCCTACAGGGAACGGGGGTAACTAGACGGTTTGTGATCGATTACTATTTGTATTACCTTAGTTTTCAGACAAATATCACAATTAATGGTGGATAACATCATATCTATAATCTATAAGAAAATGACAAAAAACATACCTCTCTGGAAACTTCCTGTGAAATCCATGCTTGCGAATGTAGCGGCATGAGCATAGATGGAATGGTTTTAAGCATAAATGATCTCTGCTAACGACTACGCCACCCTGTTTCTCTCAACAGATCGCCATTTAACCCAGGCAAACATTTAAAACACATACCTTATAAGTGCGATCTCTGGGAACCAACTCAGTCAGGCAAAAAACACGCATGTGGGCTGAAAGCTCGTCTCGTCTATCAGATGGACAGCATGCACGTCGGCGATAACTAAACATTACTGGCGGGAAGCATAAACACCCATACTTTGACCATCCAGGGTAGGCTACAACCTCAGCCGAATGCCAGCCGCGATAACTTGCATGTCGCCCTGGAAATAAGCTAATGTTAGCTACAGTATGCCATTGATCGACCAGCTTACAACATCCAACATACCTGAATGACGACAGAAAATGACGACACGGGAAGGGGCGGTGCCTCGTGACACCATACACTCTAACCAGCTGGTTTATATGCGCTACTACAGTTCACTGATAGGACAAGCTCAAATGAATTAATCAGCCACCTGCAGGCAGGATACATTTCATTAGACCTGCCACACAAAGTCCATGCATGAAATCCGTTCTGCAGAGTCCTCTTGTTCGTTAACATTGTCAGGGTCTGAATCAGGCTGGAATTGGTTTGAAATTGACACCATCCTCAATATTTACACTAGAGAACCACTAGCAGTTCTGGAGGGACCCAAACACGCGCTAAACGCTGCCAATCACAACACACTGGGCCAGCTAAGCAATCACATTTCGTATTTCCAAAAGAAGGGCTTCATCAAAATCGGCATGTTCGATCCAGACTGGGAAGAGAGGTGCAGTAATAATTTAAAATATATGAAAAATAATGTGTTTTTTGAACAATCAAGTATGAAAATTTTTCTAGTAAACCATAAAAAACGAAATCAAGACTTCGTAAAAAGGGCATAATAGGACCCCTTTAAAATGAAGAGGGTTGAGAAATGCATTTAGCTACTCATTATGATAGGTTCATTGTATATAATATGTTAGCCTATGTATCAATCTAACCTAAAAGCAGGGTTTGTAATAATAAAAATAAAAAAAGCAAACTAAAGTCTATTTGTGTTGAGTGTCCAAACTGGTGCTATTTTTTTTTTTTTTTTTTTTTTTGCGAATTGGCCATATTGGAGATCTGCAGTAGAAAATATTGTCAATATGAAGACATATCTGAAAGGGCATTTTTGAAGAAACTGGTTTGGACACAGTTGACACTCATCCCTGTGACACAGCAGTGAAAAACCACAATGGCCTGTCTTCATAACCACAGGCGTAACCACAAAATAGCTCAACAGCCACAGAAATCCTGTCCGAACATATCACTGACACCTCCTCCGTGCTACATGCATTTAGGAGATTATGAGCATTCAGCTCTTGTCTGGGACACCAGAGGGCTGCCTGAGATTGTCAGAATGTGTCATATGTCAGTGACATCAGGACCCAAGAGACTGGCCTTCAGGACTGGAACAGTGTCCACCCTCAAAAGAAACACTTTATGACATCAGTCGTGCTAATAATAATTTATATAATATTATTATGATATGTATTAGTTTATATGTTTTTTTAAGGGGAGACAGTTATATTGACCAGGCCCAGACAGAATACATAGACTTTAATGATTTTGGATGATTTTTGGCATACAGTAAGTCTGGAGAATAACTGTAAATATACTAAAATGTGTTAAAATCTTATTTTACAAGAACATTTTAGACACATAACTATTTTACAAGGTGGGGATTTTCGAATGAATTACATATAATGTTTCGATTTTTTTTTAGCATAAGCATTTTAAGCATAAAGGTACACCATTAACCCCATCACTAAACACAACCACCCAGTGGTGGGTGTATGTAGACTGTCCAACAACATATGAATGGGACAATACAAATTCATAAGAATGAATCCATCCATCGCCATGCGATTGTGTTGAGAGCACTTAAAGGTATGGTAGGCAATTCGTTTTATAAACACTTTTTGTTATACTGGTTGAAACTCTCTTCACATCCTGATACGAATCAATTATATAACTGGTCTAAATATTAAAACATGTGCATATATCTTCTGTGGAAGTCACATGACCAAACAATTTTCACCCAATCATTACATTCGGCCTAAATTCCTACCTGCCTTTCAACATATTTATTTCCATACCTCCTAGCACCTGCTCGCACAAACATCACACGTCCTCAGCACGTTCCCGAGCACCATAAACAAACATCAGCCGCCTTTTACACTTCCTCCTGAACCAAAACAACAAGCTTATGCTACGTTCAAGCCATGTTATAACACTAATTACAAGAAACATCACGTTCTACCTGGAGCTGTTCACGTCCTCAGACTCAGATAAGTTTCTTTGTCTACAATAGGAATGCCAAAATGAATCTGCAGCAGTCAGGTGGTACAACTAGAGCTCTGTAAGTTCATTACATTCATTATTATTGTAATGTCATGTGCTTTGAGACATGAGGTAATTTAAAGCTGTCTCTCGTCTCGTGACACTTTGCAGACGCTCATGTGTTTTGAAGGAGGCGTAACTTTGGAGACACTCTGAAGAGAGGGTGGGATCTTATGCTTTCAAAGCTAGCATGCTTTTGTCAGCGCAAATGGCCTCGTGGGCAGCATGCCGACATATAGCGCCGTTGCACTTTGGGTGACCCAAGTTCAAGTCCCAGCTCACAGACCTTTCCTGATCCTGTCCCCCTATTTCTCTCCCTCTTCACTTACTGTCCTATCGAAAAAATAACAAGCTAGCTTGTTATTGTTAGCCTGTCTGAAATTGCCTACCCTACCTTTAACTACAAAAAAGCAAGGTCGCCTATACATTATGTGGTACAACAGAATAAACAAACAAAAATTCAATGCCAAAAACACATATAACATTATTCTCACTTCTGCGGAATTACATATTTAAATGATAGACATTTAGCTTTTACAGGTTATTACACAATACCAATGCATTAATTTTCATCTCTCCTGATTTAAAATGTCCTTTACCTAAATGTGACTTTGTAAAGTATTGATGGAGTTTTCTCTCTGCTTGTCTGGAGCCTTACACCTTCTACACATTCTGATTTGTAATGGTGTCTCAAGAATGGTCAGACAATATTCAATAGAGCTTATATGTAGGTAGAGTCCTTCACACAGTACGAAAGTCACAGCTGTCGCTTATTTAATACATAATCGTTTCTCAGTGGGTGTGAAGATAGGACGTCAGCTCTCCATTTGCAGATAGGAAAAGCAGGTAGGTTAGAGAGAGCAGTGTGAATATGGACAGGAAGATAACTACACACATAGGGTGTCTATGAGGAAGATTACATCCTAAACAGGAGGTGGTGGGGAAGGAATGTAATTGACCAGCAATCATTTTGTGTTGTCAGTGGGCTGGTCTGGGGGATTTGTGGAAGGACTGGTGGATGGAGGGTTATAAACTGCAAGTCTGTTTAATTCTACCCCAGCGCTTAATTTGGGAAAGACTCTGGATATTATCTCTCATCATGACCTTCTGCATACACATCATGTCAAGGGTTAGTCCTGAGGAAAAGCTGGAGCCGGATCATCCCGGCAGGGGTTTAAGCTGAAAACATGGTGCTTGAGGAGATCTCATACCGGGAGCTGCTACAGAGAGGTCCACTTTCACTCTCCAGCTGTCGCTCAACACGCTATGGCCATTCACAGTAGGCAGGCAGGCACAGGCATGTGCCTTTAGTTAGAACAAGGGGAGTTATTTGTGTTTCAACACTGCTGATGACATTTTCCAGTTTGGAACAGTGATATTGTTGGAATGATTTTGTGCTGTTTATTTCCTTTCCATGTTTTCTTCAGATAATGATTTGATGGTTAAAAAAGAAAGAAAAAAAGCTCTTGGAAAAATGCGCAAAAAATCATACCTTTAGGGGTAAAACAGCTTGGGGCAATGCCTTTGAAAGACATCTTTGTATCTCATGTACCTGTAAAAGTTAGTTTTAGTACCAAAAGGGTACTTCCTATTCTAAAGTACTAAATGCACCTAGGGGCATATACATGTAAGGTATAACGTTGTCCTTGTCAGTTTTTCTAGCGACAAACAATAATTACTGACCAAATAATAAGATACATTTTTCCTCTTGTGAGAAACACAGCTCGCATGTCCTCTGCTGTCCCTGTTGGTCTGGGTTGGATGTGAAATAGTTAGAGCCGCTGGAAGCCATCAGACTGAGTTAGTGTGGACAGTCCTGCTCTCTACCCACTGCCCAAGACCGGTCATAGCCACCAACACAACACTCTATGATCTGCCGGGCTGGGACACAGGGGGCTGACAGGAAGCATTAAACAGGAGGAAAGTCTAATACTATCACACCTCTGCATGCAGTCATCGCTCCTACATGATCACAGTTCACTACACAACACAACAACAAAAGACAGAACGCAAAGACAAAAGCTTATTTTTTATAACACTTTAGACAACACATCAGTTTATAACTTGTTAGATGTTTCGGTAACACTTTATTGAAAGCCCTTATATATAATGTATTAAGTACTTTTAATGAGTCAATTATACTTTGTAATGCACCTCCTAATGCATTGTGTGGTCTCATGAATAATTGTAACCAAAGTTCTAATACATTATTGTACTTATCTATTCATTGTTACACCTTTAGAAAGTATAATGCATTAAAACACCACCAATTTCAGATGTATCAAGGAATCTGAAAATAGTATAATGCATTTTAACTTTGGTTGCAATTATTTATGAAAAATATAATGCATTATAATCTACATTATGAATAATTTTACAATGCATTATACATAAATGCCTTAAGTAATGTGTTACCGGTATTTCTTATATAATGTTTTTTATCCAAACAAAAATGTGCCTGTGGTGACATTTTTTGGAAAAATAAATAGAAAAAATATTCTCGCAGGGGTTGCATTTACAGTTTGTATGCTCCCTGAAATTTGAACCTTTGTGTTGCTAGAGCCATGTTCCACCTTTGTTGGATCTCAATACTCGCCTTTCATGTTTAGATATCATGATGCATGTTCCCTCAGCTCAACGGTCAAACAATTCAAATGACTAAAGTATCAGTCAGTTAAGGCGACATTGAAAAAGGGATATTGCCTAAATGTTCATTTGAAAATGTTGCAGTTACTACTAGAATCAATGGGGTCTATAATACATGGACTTCTTGTTATTTTTATAGATTTGCCTTAATTTTGATATTTGCTTAGAAGATAATAGTTATCTATCAATATTATCACCACTGTAAGTCATTTGTGAAACCTTTAAATAAAATAATACAATCCTTTAAACCTAGCTAAACCCAACAAAACCGGAGGTGCCTCTCCTACAGGAAGTACCACCCAGAGGAGTCTCTTCTTATCCCATTGTGGGGGGAACCATTATGTTCTTTAGCAGCTCTTGATGAGCAGACAGTCAGTACCCTCCCATCTCTCCAACTGCACACATCTCAGAGAGCATTTAAAACAACAAAGTAGCGATGGGCTGCAGCTTCATCCGCGGGAGAGAGATGCCTCTTCCCTTCCTGCCTTTGAAGCTTCAAGGAGCCACTTAATCAATTATTAATCAAAGTGGCGTGTGGAACTCAAAAGACACTCGCTTATGCTGTAGATGCTGTAAGGGGCTTCAGAGAGAAGATTTCAATGTGCCATCATTGAGGTGTTTCTGGTTTTAATAAGGTGGTTTAAGGTACATGTGCACTCAGTGAAAGGTTCCTTTTAAGGTTGAGTTCTACAGTGGGAACACGACATGCCTGACTAGCACAGATTAATGGGGTGTAAATGAGAATCTAGGTGTTGGAGCGCTGCAGAGTGAGAAGCCAAGAGTGGCTACAAAGCCTCAGGGAAGAGGATGTCTTACACGCTGAGGAGGATTCTTTTGTCAATTAACGCAATGCTCAATGCACATACTAAGCCTGATAGCCATGAGGAATTCAATTATGAAAGCTGACACGGCAGCAATTAAGGCTGTGTATGTTTGGAACTGCTGCTTTATTTCTGTTTAAATTTCAAGTACAGCATCACTCAATAACAGTACCAAATCCAGACTTTGTTGCTCAGGCAGTTCTTTCATAGATGTGGAGACTTAGAATGGGATTTTCATATGTGGTACTGAAATATAACTCAGAAAAAAAAAATAGTCATACAGTGAAAGTTTTCATCTAAACAATTACTGTGCATAGAAAAGTTCAGATCAGTTGGTCTTGGAATGTTTAAGTTTGATTTAAGTAAAGCTGCTTTGAAACTATCTGTATTGTATTAAGCACTATATAAATAAAGGTGACTTGAATTGAATTGAGAAGCAGGGGACTTCTTTAGAATTAACTGTATTATAATTTTTTATTATTATAAAAAATAATTATTATAATTCTTGCATCACGAAAATAATTTGAAAGTGAAGAGAATAGGTTTCTAGAACCCTCCTCCCGAGAAACAGAAAATGCCCTGACTCAAGTCTTTGAGCAAAAGTCTTTATTTGCTTTCCGTTTAATCTCACTTCTCTCTGGGAAGAACAGCCGACGTATTAAGGCGATTTCAATCCTTTTAAATAATATTGAGTCTCTTAAACAATCTTGATGTGTAATAGTGCTTGACAGTATGACTTTGCTTAACTCCTATTATGGAGCGTTGTAAACTACATTGGCAAACAGCACAGTAGACCATAACACTGCAGAGCACAGGGCAGATGAAATGAAAAGCGCTGAAAATGTGTTTATCAATGCATTGGCATTACTCCCCAGGCCCACAGGAACACAACAGGAGTTAGTTCATTTGATAGAATTGATTCCAGGGGTCACTTTATGGGGCATGAATCCCTCAATTCCATTTATGAATAAAAATGGCGCCTCTTGCAACTCAATCCAAACATTCCATAAAAAATTCATCCGTTTTCTTTCAGATTTTTGCCCGCCATTCTGTCAGTCTTTTAGTGTTAGACAAATTGAAGTGCGCGCTCAGAGGGAGGCCAGAAGTAAGTGGAGAATCCATTTGCCCAGTCTATCTATCAGAAGAGAGCAGAGAGCCGATGTTCAAAGACGGCAGCCACAATACAGGTGACACCAGGTCAGTCTCTCTTCCTGTCCATCACCTGCATGATGGGATTGTTCTCATTGGAGGAGAAGCTCTGTGAAGCTCAGGCTCTTTTTGTGACGGTCATATCTTCTGATTGATGGCTTCATGGCCAGGGCCAATGTGGCCTTTTTAAATAATTTATGTTGCAATTGCTGTGGACAACTGCTTTATAACAGGAGTTGTTATTTTTACATTGACTCAACGATCAATAGTTTAAAAGACATCAGACCTGGACTAATGAACTTCTTAACAAGGTCTCTGGGGGGTGAAAATAATTACTGCTAAACCACTGACCACCACGAGGACAAATCTATTCTCATCTTCCAACACAAAACCTGTGAATAGTGGAACATATAGGAGCTTGATTGATTGATTGATTGATTTGTTTTTCAATCATTTTACTTCATGTACTCCTATGCTCTTGGTAGATACTCTCATACTGGTGGGACAAGAAAGTGTGTTATTTGTATATGGCACATTGGAACTATTATTATTATTATTATTATTCACCATATTGTAATTTACTACCGCCAAACTGTAAAATGAGGCAGTGTTAACTCAACACATATCTGTCCTGTTCCTGTTCTTCAGAACAGAAATGTACAGTGTCATGCTTGATATGCTTGGGCTCTTGTTCGTCCATATGTTTTGCGATAAGAGTTGTGTCACAGACAGGCAATTTTTTCTCTGTGCTGCATACAGTAGTCCTGAACCTCGTAAATCAAACCCTGTATTCGCCCTGCTTTTAACCAAGTGACAAATTGGCCAAACAATACTGCTTGAATTCTTATTAAGCTTGATTAATTCATATCATTAGTTAATCACACAACAGCTCATAAAATATAGTAAATTAATTTCTATAATGTGATTAATTTGTGAAACACTTGAATTAACATCAATAAATCAATTGGTGAATCAATTACATTACCATTTTTAAATACAAAGTTAATAGTGTGCTTTAACTAGTGCCGTAGAAGTGATCATCTATCATGTGATGTTAAAGGGCCAAAGGGAGCAGCTCGAGTGTTCAATGATCTGAAGGTTTTTCTGCAGTCTTTCAATGGGTCAGAGCATACAGGGGTCTGGAAGCGCTGAGCACTTCTTAGAGTGGTGAACAAACACTTTTACTCACTTTTAGTTCCATGAGAAAACGTGGTGATGGATTACAGTTATAGCCCAAACTTTAATACGCGAGTCAATATAGTGAATACTTTCACTCAAGTTCTTGCTTGGGATAATAGCGGGTGTTTGTTCACATCCATAAGTTCTGAATTAGTCTAGTGAAAACGTTGAAAAGAAAATACAGGATGCTCTTTTTCATACGAACATCATAAAACATTCACAAAATAATTGTAAAAAACAAAACAGTAAACCATGTCAAATTTGTGCTAGTGAATTCAAAGTCTTCTAAAGCCATACAATATAGCTTTGTGTGAGGAACATACAGACATTTTTGTCATAATTCTCTGAAATTTATTCCACTAATTTGCACTTGGGCACATTCAAACAGTGCAAAAATTTCCGTTTTTGGATGAACACCGCGCCACTGCAATAAGATTCCAGTGACAAGCAATTTGTTTGTCTACACTGGTTGGGTAAATGTGATTTAAATTTGAGTTTTGTGGTGTGACTTCTTTTGTGTGTGGAAATTTTAGGCCAGTAAGACATCACTATGTGTAGTTACCCAGGGCGAAGCTGTGGGAATAGAAATTGAGCTAACAACAAAGTATTGTGACACTTTTTATTTCACGAGTTCACACTTAGGTTATGCGTATTTGGCCCACTGTCCGAGGGTAGGGCTCCGAGCTTGGAATTTAACCCGAACCTAGAGTGGGGGGTACTGGGATAGGAATAGTTAGGAGTGAGGAGATGGGGTTGTAGAGGAATGTTGGAAAACTGTCGTGGGACAGAAGTCTGCTGTATATATACCTCCTGGCGTGTTGAGTTGATTAACTGAATGTGCTGCTCCCAAATATATGTGTTTACATGGAAGAAATAACATTTTCAGAAATTGCCCGGTTAGGACACCATGGCACGATTGATTCCTGAGCTTTAACCTTCACCACACCACCCTGTCAAGTCAGGTCTGTAGACTGTGCCACTAAATATATGATTATTTATGACAGACAGTGGTGTAAAAAAAAAACTTAATAAAGGTTTTTAACTGCTGTCGTAATAATCAAACCACACAGGAAGTGAAAGCATAGAGAGACTGTGAACAAGTCTCTTCACCATTGTAGGAGAAGATAACACAGCTCTTAGCTTACATAGCAATCTCAGCACCAGCTTGGCTTACACAGTCACTACATGCAGTTTACGGCTCATGCTCTCGTTAATAGTCCTGCTCTCCGCAAAAGCTGTCCAATCTCTGATGTTCCGTGCAGGCAGGGGAGGGAAGACGCTGGCAGGAGGAAATGTCACCTGATGAAGGGAGAGAATGTTCTTCCAACTTTGGTTAAGGTCCAGGTGAGTTAAGCTTGATTGGACTTTGTGTTTGTGCCACTGGTCCTTATGAAAGTACGGCAGTGGGTTTGACAGGTCCCTCTTTCTACGCCGTCGATGTATACAGGGGATTTCGTCGCTCAGAAGTGAGAGGAAAAGGTTAGAGGGACTTGTTCTCAGCTTTGAGACGGGAGTGAATGTGCTGCTCTAATTGCTGCCGTTCAGATGGGGGCAGGGCTACATGATACTTCTCAACACGCACCGCTTCGCTCAAAGCTTTCTCAGGATATTTTCACATGAAATTCAACACTTTGGTCCAATATCGTGGAAATGCTTTAATTCAGGTTAAATGCAAACCTGCAAAGAAAGAAAAACATGAGACAATTCTGATGCTGTAGAAATGGTTCAAAACGTGTGCCTATTTATCACAGAAATTATTTTTAATTGTCTGTCAGTTTTGTAAATAATATACATGTTAGTATGGCATGCTCCAACTTTCAAATTGTATGCCAGTATGGAACTCTTTACATAGAGAAAAATCAACATACATGAATTATAGAATTATCTGTAAAGCACACCCAGAACTTTATCTGCGTATAGACTAGAAGGCGCACCACTAGTGGTTCCTTGCCACTGTTGCCTATGGCTTGCTTAGATGGGGACACTAAATATTCAACAATATTATTGATCTGCCTGCATTGACACTATTGTATGAGAACTTATGTTGGACAATGACACAATTTTCTTCCGAAAATCTGCTGTACAGCCGAAACAAGCTTTGTTGCATTATTTTCCTGTTATCACTGTAAAGCTACTTTTAAACAATCTGTATTGTAAAAAGCGCTATAGAAATAAAGGTGACTGACTGACTGTGACTAAAAAAGGTGATTTAAACAACGTAGAAAACTCAACATACACTTTAACATACATATTAAAATAAATAATAATATAAGTCTTTAGCAAAGCACACTCAAAAAAGATGGTTCTTTAAAGGTTCTTTAAACATAATAACAGCTCTATTTAGAGCTGTATCGTCCTGCTGGACAGTGACGCCATATAAATATACAGAGCGAGTTCAAAGACAATATTTTAAAGATGGCTGCGCCCTTGTTTCTCTGGCGCATAAGGTCTATATGCTGAAATAGTTCTTTTTGTTAAAGTTTATGGGTCTATTTTTTCCACCTTTTTGATTTTCAAATCTGTTACTGTCAAAGCCACCTCATTACTGATTTCCTGGAGCTCAGCAGCCATCCAATTACACAGGCAGTCAACACTTTTAACAGGTAAATTATTTCTTTCTTAAAATGTCTATACATTTTAACTTTCGAGTTGTTTCTGGTTTCCTACCAGTCATGTCTTTTTCTCTTTGTAGTTTAACAGAACATGTAAGTGAGAGCATGCTCTGTTCACTTAATCTTATCCACTAAGTAACAGAGATATTGAATTTATGATCCATATTGTTAGATAAAAAAATAAATACTTCATGCATAAACATTATATAAACATAAAAAAACATTAAAGCTATCCCATGACTTTATATCACCTTTTCTTTTTAACATTGTAAAAGACTTATACTGTCCTTTTTTTTTTGCTGGCCTTCATAAACATAATTGTTTTTACAAAAAAATAAATAGAAGAAACACACTGTAACTGTAAAGATAACAGTCTATAAGATCTAATATACTAATAATGATAAAAATAAACTATTAATAGAAAGGTTATTTATAACACCATTAAGGTTATATGAAAATGACATATATATATATATATATATATATATATATATATATATATATATATATATATGTGTGTGTGTGTGTGTGTGTGTGTGTGTGTGTGTGTGTGTGTGTGTGTGTGTGTGTGTGTGTGTGTGTGTGTGTGTGTGTGTATTATATACTGTATACAATTATATAGCATTTTCAAAGAATGGTTCTTTATAGAACCTTATAAAAAGGGTTCTATTTAGCACCAAAAAGGGTTCTGCTATTGTTACAAGCCAAACAAATCGGTACAATTTACAACAATGTGCATACAAGTTATTTAGCATGACACATATGCTATTGATGGAGCTTTATTTTGAACCGGGAACACTTTTTTTAAGCATTCTTACAAAACCATAATCTTTGTATTGGTGCTTTAAATAATACAGAAACCTGTAAATAATGCAACAATTATACCTATTACACCAAGAGCTGTTGTTCGGAGCCAAAAATGTTTCGGAAGAAGGAACTGCAAGAACCAAAGCAAAGTTCGTAGAATCCTTATTACACAATCCATTCAGCTTCATCGACACATCATATATTCAGCGCATGTAACACCTCTAAATGAATTTTATAGAACTGCACTGATGTCTTAAATTACATTCTCCAAAAGAAAACAGAAATGCTTCACAGGAATCAAAACGCTTACCAACTTGAAACAATCTGTAATTATTGAGGTATTAAATCAATTCATTCCTTTGCACCAACAGTTACGCAATGCTTCAGAAAATAATTTGCCATGTAAATCTATTCTGTCTCACAGACGACAGAGCGTAGTGCCTGAACCCTAATGACAGCAGCCTGGAACTCGCACCCAGTAAACAAAATGTTTAGCAGAGGGAGGAATATTAATTATCACGTCCATAAGTGTGTTATCTTGGAATACTCTGTTAGGAGAGGGGAAAGGGGTAATGGTTGGTGGGTGGGGGTGGGGGGTGCCGTTTATGAATCGCAATAGGTGCAATGAGTCTCTCTCTAACCCCTCCTCAAGGGAGGAGAGAGAAAAAGAGAGGGGCGGCTGAATTTATGCTGTTAAACCCCCGCTGATTGCCAGGAAGGTAAAAGAACCAATGGCGGCATCAGTGGTTTAATTTAAAGTGTGTTTCTCACTAGACTGCCCACAACACTTAATTAAACTCTCCTGTTTTGGCAATGACAAATGCTGCCGAGCAAGAGGACGGCAGGCAAGCTGACGGAGGCCGCTGTAATTTCTTTCATGTGCAGCGACAGCCAGATTCAGGTCAGAAAGTGGAGAATTAAAGAACTAAACAAGATTTCTGCTCACTGAGGGCCCCGCGACAGGCTTTTCTTTCACATGAATACTCTCTCTTTATTTGCCCTCATTTAACGGGAGTTTTGTCATAGATTTATGGGGCTTGCGGAAACGCACCATGTTTGCATAGATCTTGCTTTGCTCTGCTGTACTTCCCATTTTCGCCTCACTTTTGAGGAGAATTTTCAGCCTGTCAAAGCAGCAAAAGTCAGTGCCGTTTCGTACCTTACAATGCTTCGACACGTTGCGAGATTGCACTTTATATTGTAGATTTAGAAAGAAAAAAAAAAAGAACATTTTTGGCGAGAACATGTAACTTTTGTTTTTCTGTGGGGACATTTATCATTCGGTCCCCGAAGAATAAATTGTGGGCTGCGGTAATCACGCACGGCGTGTGTATTGCCTGAACATCAGCATGACGACCCTTTAATACAGTCTGGACTTACATACTGTACAATGTCATCTACTTTACGGAAAACAGAAACCCATTTACTATAGCTCAACAGCTTATTTGGTTGTGACACAGCCCCAAATCCATCATTCGTGCATTTCCAAAGAGTGCTTGAAAGTCATCTCTGAAAGAACTCAAAGGCAGGAACCAGCCGTGTGAAATAGACTCACCGTGGAACACAAAACCTGCCACGCTACTGAAATACAAACACATTTATGCCTGTGAGGCATTCTGTAATGCAACATGCACTTTCCTCTCTCTTATAAAGTTGTATGACTCAATGATATTAGGTCAAAAACATCATTTTGTTTAGATGTGGCAGTGTTACCTTTTAAAAATTAATTCAGCTGTATGAGTGAATTTGTTGGGGAAGTAAAGTCCCATTGCTACACTTTCACACACACAAAAAAAAAATCACTGCTGTTAATATGCATTGCTGCAAGAACAGATTTACTGCTTATTAAAGGTAGCAGAAGCATGCGTTCTTAAAAAGACTAAATTATACATTATGTTTTTGTAGGACAATGTATGAATGTCTTTGGTCAGGTAGTTAATCTGCCTAACAGTGCATGATATTGTTCACTAATGCCAAGCTACATATCAACAAGTCAAATTTTGGAATAATGTCTGATGTCTGTTGCACTGAAGAGCCCATTGGATGGTCCTCTGAGCCATATAATTAGACTAATGACGGGGTGACTGAGTTTCACAGGCTGTATTAGAGAACTGATTAACAGTTCTTGATCTGTGTTATCGTGTCAAGAGCTTCCACAATTGACTTTTCAATGACTATTGAAATACAAATCGTTTGGTTTTGTCACATAGTACATGTATTGCTTATATTTACCATCATACCAAACTGCATCGGCATTTTCCTGGTAAAAAAAAGAAAGAAGTTCTTTCCTTCATTAAATGATCAATAAAATGTTCAGAAATTCAGAAAAGGTTGCTTGTCACACATTGTAAAGTTGTCAAACTAAATATTACATAAACTGTTCTATTTTTATGTTTTAAAAATAAGTAGCAGGGCACTAATGTGTACATTATTCATGTAACAAGGAGGAAGTGATACGGTATATATAAGTAAATTACATGTATTCCGTCACGTTTTGATGCATACAGTCAGACGACGAATACAGTCATTCACAGGCGATCCACACTCCAATCCAGAAGGGGGCGCGTGCGGTAATGCAACACTGTTTGCTAACTGCAACAACAGGATAAAGAGCAGAAGAAGAAGAGACGATCTATGCAACCATATCATATAATAAAGGCTAGATGTCTATTTGACAAAAGCACAATTATTTGTTTTTATTGTGAGTGTACACAAATTAAATAAAAAACTTTACGCCTTCGAATGATTACCTTTTTTTTATAATTTAATCATTACTCTTATCTTAATGACCATAAATGGAGTTATTTAAGTAGTTTCCGCTGATATAATGAGACAAAATCATTTGGCATTGTGCCGATTTGTGTCGTGGACGCCTCGCTATAGTCCAGTGATGAAATATGCGTGTCCTGGAAACGGGAAGCCTCTTCACTCGCTGTCTCCTTGTGAAAAGGTGAAGTAGGCTCTTCTTCTCCTTCTCGCACATCTTTCTGTGATTTCTTGAAACAGTGTAATATTGAACTTTGTGCATCCACCATTGTCGTCGCATGTTAATGAACTCTCATGCACAGAGAAAATGACAGCGTAGGCTACGCACAACACGTTAATTAAACGAATAAGTTTAAAAACAGTCGTTGGATTTTTACAGCGCTTGTGCGGTTTGCTGGACATGTAAATTTAGTGAACTCGTATCGAACCGTAACCCCAAAAACGTGACTTCTGTGTACAGTTACACCCCTTAAATCAATAACTAAAATACTGAAAAATACAGAAGAAACAAAATCTCTTTTTAAAGATAGATTGAATATAAGCTGAAAAGTAAAGCCTAAAATGAAGTGAGCTTGTGGCTGAATTAATGTTTTGGTAAACGACTGTGTGTATGTGTGAGAGAGAGAGAGAGAGAGAGAGAGAGAGAGAGAGAGAGAGAGAGAGAGAGAGAGAGAGAGAGAGAGAGAGAGAGAGAGAGAGAGAGAGAGAGAGAGAGAGAGGGGTATCTGGTGGAGTTAAGCGTGCAGCACTTTTTGTGTTCCCCAGCACAATCCATTAATCATAGCACAGTGCGGCAGCCATATTCTTCTGTGTAGTGGCTGTACTTTCATTACAGGAGCCTAATTAAATAGCTCTGTGAACTGGAATCTGAGATTCCTCTGTTACAGATTATCATTAATTATGGTGAAAGAGCTGGGAGATGTTGGACTCAATTATACCCGGCTCAAGGCTGGCATGCTGTGATTCATGGCCCTCGCCTGCACACCGACGCTTCTCCGCCGCTTATCACACCATCCCACTTCTGTAAATTGGGCACTGCCAGCAGACACACAGAGAGCCATGGGCAGCGTACTTCATTACAAGCATGTTGGAGAAGCACAGACCAATTAAGGGTCGCAGATTTGCTGGGAAGGACAGAGTAAAGGATTATTACTGTGTTTGTGTGTGTCTTAAGAAAATATTCAGAAAGAATTACAGTGTGTGCCTGCATTTGTTTTATTTTTTCTTTAATTAGTCTATTGCACGGTATAATGTCATAACATGACACTAAATACCTTGAGCTTAGCATCAAATACACATAAAAAGATGTTTGTTGTCAATTTTAGAGGGTAAATTTTTTTTCCGTCTCTGTTTTTCAGGCAGTAGTAGTTCACCCCAAAATTTTAATTGTGTTATTATTCACCCTCATGTCGTTCCAACACTTTCCACATTGACTTCCATTATGTGTGTTGATCGAGGGGTGTGTTGATTGGGGGTCCATCAACTGTTTAGTTACCGACATTCTTCAAAATATGTTATTTTGTGTTCAGCAGAAGACATTCATACAGGTTTGAATAATGTTGTTTTCGTCAACGATGACGATAACGCAATTATTTCGTTGACGCACCTTTTTTTTAGGACGATAACGTTACGATGACTAGCTAAAAATGGCTCCAAGGTGACTAAAACATGACGAGACGTTTTCTAGTTTTTGTTGACGAGACGAGATGGAACGAAAATGATTATAAATCTGACGTTCACAATGCATGTGATTTCTGCCTATAAATACGATCATTTTGACCTCTGTACGATGTACGATCAATAAAGAAAAAAAATCCCATAATGTACGATAATTTCAGAATTGCCCGCAAATTAGTTAAAATGTCCCGCAATCTTGATCGAGCGAGCAAGAGCGCGCATGTGTAGCGCGCGCACAGCAGAGAAAGGGAGCGAGAGACCTTGCGCGTGTGTGCTAGTGTGCGTGTGTGCCTCACAAAGCGCATGTAAGCAGCACCCAAGCAATCGAATTATTCAGAAAGTCTAGTTTATTATGCAAAGGTTTTAAGGTTAACTGATGTTTTATGAATTGCAACACTTGCTGCAACCTGTCAAACCTAAGCCCATTTCCAATACTTTTTAACCTAAATTAATTTGTTAAAGACTACTTTTTTCTTCTTTTATTTTACTAAAATTGACTAAAACCTTTTTGCGTTTTCGTCGACTAAAACTTGACTAAAACTATCAAGTTTATAAGTGACTAAAATGTGAGTAAAACTAAAAAGCATTTTCGTCAAAAAGACTAAGACTAAAACTAAAAGGGCTGCCAAAAACAACACTGGTTTGGAACAACTTGAGGTTAAGTAAATGATTTTCCTTTTTGGGTGAACTATTACTTGAAGCTCTTAAAAAGTGTCAATAAAAGCAGTCTATATGACTTGTGTGGTGTATTTAAAGTCTTCCGAAGTCGTACAGACAAATTCTGGGCCTCTACCACACGGCAGATATGCCAACCCGATCTCACGGCAATTCGTACGAATTTTACGAGGTGGCTAATTCGTGCCAATTCATACGACCTCACTCATAGGAATTTGTAAGATATTTGCTAAATCGTACATATTTTACAAGTTGCCAAATTCGTATGAATTCATACGAATGGCCTACCCCTGACCCCGCCCCTAAACCTACACATCACGTGGGTGTAAAAAAATCGTACGAATTCGTACGAGTGAGGTCGTATGAATTCGTATGAATTAGCCACATTTTAATTTGTACGAATTGGTCATGAGATAGCGTTGGATATGCTGGTGTCGATGTCAATGAAACACGTGAGATACAAAGATCTTTAATTGTCACTGACTTCCAACATACGCAATAGAGTTCATGGTAACACTTTACGTAAAGCCTTTATGTATATTGCATTATAAAAGTATTTGTAATGCATTATGCCTTGTAATGCATTGTATGGCAGTGGCGTGCAGTCTATAAGCTGCGAATGCTCCGCATACCGAAGCCATTTGAGAGAATGAGTTTGTTTACTTGCAAATTAACATTAACATAACGCTTACATAATAATATGTTGGTAATACGTATGTAACTGGGTAACGCTTTATTTTACAGTGTCCTTGTTACATATGTTACATGTACTTAAAATAGTAATAACAATAAATTATGCATAATTACATGTAACTAACTCTCAACCAAATCCTAATCCAACCCTAACCCTATATACATGTAGTTAATTAATATTCCTCAGTACTTACATGTATAATTACACTGTAACAATGACACTTTAAAATAAAGTGTGACCTTTAACTGTCTTCAAATATATTGTAATATAATGTACATTTTAAATTCCTTTATAATGCATTACATATAAGGGCTTTAAGTAGTGTTACGGCTTTCATACAGTCTGATTTAAGAGGCAGTGGAGTTATTTTTCCTCACACAGAACTGCCACAGGAATACAGCATACATGTCATACTTTCAAAGACACTTTGATGCTTTTTGAGCTTAAATAACCAATTTCATTATGTAGCTTTTTTTCTGTTCAGAATTAACCACATTTAAGCTAATACATGATCAATCTAAAACATGTATTTTTCTTTACCTGATTCACTATGGTAAGGCTATTATAACTGTTTATATTTTACCTTCTGTGATGGTTTTCATGGGGAATACGTCACTCGCCTGAGCGTGTCTCGTCATATCCGTTAATAGAGAAAAGTTGCTCTGGCTATACGTTGACACACTGTAAAAAAAATTAAGCTTGAACAACAAAAAAAATCTTTCCCCAAGCTTTTTCTTGTTGACTCAACTTTTGTAAATAACAGTTATACGAACTGAAATAATAAGTTGTCTGTGACACACAAAACGTTTAGTTGAGTCAACTTGACATAATTTGTTTTCTGGAGAGGTGCAACTATTCTGTAACAAATCCATTGTAGTTGAGCCAATTCAACATGTTTTGTCTATTGGAAATAATTTGGTCATCACCATTTTGGTGATGAGCGTTTCCTTTGGTTGGGCAGTTTGACTCTTGAATTTTCTTGTGAGTTTGTGGTCATTGTAACAGTGTTTAGCAAACACATAATTTGTTGCTGAGAAAAGAGAAACCAAGATTATCAAGATTTCAGCCTCATAAACTAAAATAAATACTAATATGATTTCTGACCAAAATTTATTATTTTTTATTAATATTTTACCAGCAAAACTTTCTTGCAGCAGATCAGACATTCTGAATTCTGATTTTAAAAAACGTCATAAGGGAAAAAATATTTTGACACACACACAGACATCAAGAATCAGCATATGAATCTCAACAATGGTGACATGCTTCATGCCGCAATGCATGCTGGGAGCCACCATAGTATTAAAATCATGTCTCCCAGCATGCATTGTGGCATGAAGCATGTCACCATTGTTAAGATTCATATGCTGATTCTTGATGTCTGTGTGTGTGTGTTTCTAAAAAAAAATCCCACAATGTAGTTAAAAATCTAAATTCAGAATATCTGATTTGTTGCATTAAAGATTTAAATAATATATTATTCACAAATAATAACTTTTCAGGAATAAGAATAGTGAACTATTCCCCTTTATGATGCTGTTCTCTAGATCAGCTGATAATTTTTGTTCATGGCTTTCTTTACAACAAATTATGTGTTTTGTTAAACACTGTTACAAAGATCACAAACTCACATAAAATGCCAAGAGTCAAACTGCCCAACTCAAGGAAATGCTCATCACCCTTTTCGTGTTTTTTACAGTGTGTGGATGTTTGCTGAACCAACACAACAAAATCAGTCAATTCAACTTTTTCAAGTTGTGTTTTTTACAGTGCACGTGTCTGGTGTGGGAGTGGCATAGGTTAATTGTCACAACAAGTGAGAAAGGCTGACATGAAGCACGCTAAATCTCAAACCTCTGGGGAATGACCTGTTTTAAAAAACACAGAACAAAGGAAAGTCTGTTGGCAAAAAGAGAATTGATTAAATGACAATCGACATTGACTTGGCTTTTCGGAGATGGCGAGAACTGAGGGATGTGAAATATTGTAAAAGCGATGTGGAGATGCCGATTACTTATACGAGTAAGGTATTTTAATGAACAGATAAATTGCCATATGTCACTTCTCTAACAAAGAGCATTATCTATTGTGGAGGGTCATATTTATCCGTACAGTCACGCAGAGCCGAAGCACAACCAAAACAATGTTCGGTAACACTTTATAATAACTGCACGCTATTAATCATTAGTTAAGCATTGGTAAACAGTTAATTCGTCATTTATAAAGCATTAATATAATGAATAAGCAGTGTATAAATACAGCTATAAATGCTTTATTCTTGATTTAAAAGCATATCTATAATGTGTTTAATAATTGTATTTTCATACTTTATTAATGATCAATTTATAATTTCTAAATGAAGTATTGAATTATTTACACACCAGTTATTTAGGAGTTGTCAGTGGTTCATAAGATCACTTATAAAGTGTAAGTAAATTACTAATAAACTATTTAAATGTACATTCATACATCTTATTATTCAGACATATAGTAATAGTTACTTAGTGTGTTAATAAATGCTTTATTAACATGTATTTCTACTGTAATTCAGGGTTAATTCAGGTAGTTATAAAGCATTTAGTAGTTGTTAGTTAACTATTTTTGTGAGCTCATCTAAAGTGAGGACTATTTATGCCTGGTAAAGCATTTACAAAGGAGATTTAAAGGCTCAGTTATATATTTATATGTTCTGTATCACTGTGTTGTGTTTGTTTCCTTTTTCTGTTTAGAAGATAAATGAGCATTTAAATCTCCTTTGTAAATGCTTTACAAGGCATACATAGTCATTTAGATGAGCTCACAAAATAGTTAACTGACCACTACTAAATGCTTTATAACTACCTGAATTTACTACATTTACTTACACTTTCTAAGTGATCTTACGAATCAATGACAACTCCCAACTGGTTTGTAAATAATGCTATACTTCATTTGGAAATATAAATTGATCATTAATAAAGTATGACAATACAATTATTAAACACATTATAGATATGCTTTTAAATCAATAAAGCATTTATAGCTGTATTTATAAACTGCTTATTAATGTCTGTGGTTTATAAATTATGAATTAACAGTTTACTAATGTTTAATTAATGATTAATAGCATGCAGTTACCGAATGTTCTTCTACAGAATGCATGAAGTTTATTTTTTTTTATTTTTTTTATCTTTAGATTACATACAGATAGCCTATGGACATTATATTGAAAAGTTATACATTAGATTCTTCCAAAAAAAAAAAAAATCCTTTTTTTTTATTTTTATTTTTTTAAATAAGGATTTACAATGACAGGGGGGTGTTGTAACACCTTTGCTTTTAATTTTTTTTTATTTATTATTATTTATTTATTTGTGCCTTATGTCTCAATATACAGTACGTCACAAAATATAAATGCACATAATTCTATAATTATATATATATATATATATATTATCGCTAAATGTAAATTTGCGTCAAGTATAAGTGTGGTTGATACAACTTACCGCATTTCTGGTGGAGTGGGATATAACACAAATATAAAACAGGATAATCAGTTTAAGTTTTGTGTGATTTTTGTACATGCACATATATTATTGATAAAAAATTAGTAGATCAAAATTATTTTAATACTATTATTATTTTAATACTTTTGTATCTCAACCAATTGCTAATAGCTTGCACTGGGTGTTATTCATTTTAAGGCAAAAAATATTTATTTAAGCTTTTTTTCATGATACCCAGTAGGTATTTATAATTGGTTTAACTCATCCTGTGTTACATCACTCCAGTCTCCCCTAAATAATTATAGAATTTCCATTTTTTATGAATTTTTCCTAAACACTAAACAGCAAAATATATCCTATTTGCTTTAGTGCTTTAGTATACAAAGTTAGTGAAATGCAGAAAAAGCAGTATTCATGTAAATGTGAGATTATTCATGTTTTTTTAATATTATTATTATTTGAAGGGTTCGAAAACCCAGAGGAGCAATAAGACGTAAGAGAAACATAAGTTCTGGTAAAGCCAAGGCCTTAGCCGTTTGCTCAACTCCATATGCCACAGAGGGCAGCCGTTTTAATATATATGAAAATCACCTATCTAGTATGCACTATAGGGAACTGAACAGAGCATATTTTCATAGAAACGAGAAGGCTCTGATTGTGGGACATGTTTATCTTAAGAGTACTCACATTTCTATAATAATTGTGTAGAAAATTTGAGTGTGGAGAAGTCTTCATACAGACTGTTATAAAACTATGGAAAATAAAACGATATAATTCTGTATCTTATTTAAATAACTTGATTATAAAATCAATTATTTATTATTACAAATAGAAAGGATAGAAAGAGAGAAGAGAGAGAGAGAGAGAGAGAGAGAGAGAGAGAGAGAGAGAGAGAGAGAGAGAGAGAGAGAGAGAGAGAGTATGCATGCCTGCTGGAGGGGATCGTGCAGCTCTGCAAATGTAATACACTGCTGTCAAGACAGAGGTCAGCTGGCAATCTGAATTTTAAAAGGAATATGAATAATATTCTGTTTTATTTTCAAAAATGAACTTTCTGCCCTCTATCATGGATCCAATATATGTCTTAATCTAAGGGGCTCTGCCTGCCAGGGGGTCTTGGATGCCGGCTTTGACTTTAACACCTAATAAGGAAATGTGTGTGTTTCCCTATCCCGTCTTCTGCCTTTAAAGTCCCACCACACATGCACTTTTACACATGCACATAAACATGGGAAAACATATTAACATGTCTTTATTATGCATGTGACTATCAACCAATAGAAATTAGTTTTTTTTAAAGACAAACTTTCATTGTAAACATGAATTAAGAATACATTTTCTCACCAATTTTAAACCATCACTTTGTAGCAAAACAATTATATTCTGTATTATGAGGTTTTACGACGTATTTGTTGTAATTATTTGTTATAGATTTATTAAACCAAGTAGTTTAAATTATGAGCTACAGTAGCTTGTCGAATTGCTGTTCCAAATGAGCTTCTCCAAAACACTTTGTAGTTTCTTAAAGTTAAATTCTGAGTTATGAAGTTTAAAGCACGGATGCATGATTATATGAGACTAATCCATCACCAACCAGTCCTAGAGCCAGTAGCGTCTTTCTCTATATATGTGGATTTATGTCTGTTTGAGAAATGTGTCTTGTAATATAATATGTGTGTAGCATTTTTTTCCATTAACTGGACAAAATTAAAAAGCCATTTCCACAAATAAATGTGCCTTTACAATAACTTTAACTAATGCTGTCTGAGTCTACAACCCCCCACACTGCTATAAAGAAAACAGCCACTTAGCTTTGACTGACACAAATTTTTAATTCATGAAACATCCAAAACCCTCTTATTTCCCAGCTTATATCTGTCAGACGATTACAAAAGACAGACTGGGCCACATCCGCAAGGTGCCAGATCTGTGATCATGTCAGATCGCTCCATTTGATATGATGCAGCGTTAGCTGTGCGGGCTAACGTGCCTGCGAGAATAAAGAAGTACATGAGACCTGTCAAAGCCACAGCAACATCATTGCCGTGACTGATCTGAAGCCTGTGAGACTGTCAACTCTCTGGCTAGACCAGTCAACATAAATAAATGCAGACATTCCAGAGCAATAATGGCATGGGGGATCTGGGCTGGCGGCCGCCATTACTTGTAATCCAACCTTACGTATGACACAATGTGAAAAATGAGCCTGTGTGCTGTTGGGTGCCCATTAGTGAGCTCTCACATTATCTCTCACTGGCTGATAGTTCTTTTGAGTCATTCACTGGGCTTTTGACTGGCATTCTGCTTTAAATGCAGGGTTAGAACCTCGCAAAGTGGAATAAAAGGAAGAAAGGAAGGAAGTAAGGAAGGAAAAAAAAAGAAAGAAAGAAAGAAAGAAAGAAAGAAAGAAAGAAAGAAAGAAAGAAAGAAAAATGTTGAGTAACTAACTAAAAAGACTACACTCTAAAAAATGCTGGGTTGTTTTAACCCAATTTGGGGTTGAATATGGACAAACCCAAACATTGGATCAAAAATGCAATTAAAAAAAAATGTAACCCAATGGCTGGGTTTGTCCATATTTGACCCAAAATTGGGTTAAAACAACCCAGCATTTTTTAGAGTGACCATTTCTTTTCAAGAATGTTTCATTTCAAGCTTTTCAAGAATAGTTATGTAATAAATCAATTTTTTTTTTTCAGACTATACTGTACACTTACCCTAACATTTTGGGGACATTTAAAATTCAACAATATTATAGATCTGCCTTAAAGGTGGACGATGATGAAATTGTTTTTTGTATTATTTTCATGTTATCACTGTGAAGCTGCTTTAATACAATCTGTATTGTAAAAAGCGCTATATAAATAAAGGTGACTTGACTTGACTTGACAGCCAAGGAAGCTGAGGAACCAAAAGTGTTCACATAATATTTCCCCTCTTTATGATTCATGTAGTCATATACAAAACAATATTATACTATTAATTATAAAAACTATAAAAATGCATATACAACATAACCCCTAAAGGAACATGGTGAAGGAAAAAAATATGATGCAATTGTTGAAAATGTTTTGCGTTCCCCAGAAAAACTTTGCGTTCGCTCGCAATGATATCTTTGCCAGCGAATGCAAAGTTTCTCTGGGGAACGCAGAACATTTGCGAGAGAACGTAAAAGCATTGACTTATTATTCCTCCCATCTCTTATTTTTTTCCACCACCATGTCCTTTTAAGGGGTTCTGTGTAATAGCTAGTTCTGGTCCTCTAATGAGATTAGCTGAGAAGCCTTCCAACAGTGCTAATCACCAGTATTAGCAGTGAGACTGTTCACCGTTTGCATCACTCCGCGTGTCTCTGCCAGATGTAGACAGGCAGCATTTCTCTCAATGAGAGGCAATGCGGGAAGAGAAAACCTACAAACGTTTTCAGAATACTGTTGTTGTGTCATGGAATGTAGTTTTTCAGGTGAGAATTGTATTGTTTAAACCTCACATCTACATTTTATTTATAAACATAGCACCTATTTGAAGGTTGATCACCGGCCAGTCAGCGCTCTCAAACCCTGTCCTTCTGACATTTCCCCCTGGCTTTGATGTCTCTGTGGTGGTTAAACATGAGATATAATGCCTATAATATAAGGCCTATGGCTTTGTGCCTGCGGCCGAATCACAGCCATGCTGTGTGTAGCACTCCCGCTTATGTGATATTGCCCATATATTTAGTTAAATAGCCTACAGCTGTTCATTGCTGTTTTTTGGTTTCATTACTGTTTTATTAGTGCCATTTACTGTAAATTCATCAGTTCAAACTGCTTAAACCTACAACCCTAATTGAGGTTCTAATTGATATAAGTATAATACTATATGTCAGATGACATAAAGCGTTATAGTATTATGTTTAAGAAAGAAAGAAAGAAAGAAAGAAAGAAAGAAAGAAAGAAAGAAAGAAAGAAAGAGACATTGGTATTCATCCCCAGAGGCATCTGCTTTCAGTTTAACTTCCTTTAAACCAGTTTTGTCACTCGAGGGCCCTTCTGTTCTTTAAACACTGAACTGACACACACTGTACTCACTGTGCTTGGATCAGACACCATGAAAAGAAAAAACCTAGTCATGTGTGGCAGTTGTCTAAAAGCTGACTCCTTTAATATCTACTAAAATCTTAATCAAATAAAAGTATGTTGCTAATTAAGGAAATTAAGTTTTGACCACACCGAATAGAGCCCTGACTATGATTAGATTATTTGTCGTGTTTTCTCATAGGGGTTTGATTTGAACAAAGGAGATTACATTGACACATTTTAGGTTACACGTTAACATGCCAAATCATTGCTGAGATACAGCCTTAAAATGTTTTTGGCGTCCTGCCACTATTCACACAACAGTTTGGAATATCAAAAAGGTTTGTTGTTTTGCCAGCATGTTCGGAAGATGATTTAAGCCACATTTAGCAAATTTCAAATTACTGCTGTACAAGGAATTAGAAAAAGTATGTTTTCAGTGTGATTCCAAATGACGGACAGGTATTATGTCCAGCCATAGCAAAAAGAGTGTCATTGTTACTTGCATGACCATGTGAAAAAAGAGACTAGGCTTAAGGCAGATCAAGTTACATAATTTTTTTTATTTCTATGATTAAAATTCTCAATATCTTAGGTCAGTGACCTAAGATATTCCCAATAACTGGTACTGGAGTACCTCCAACACTGCACATTTCTGATGTCTCTCTTATGTCCGGTACTCATTGTACGATTCTGGGCTGTCCCAGATGAAAGATGACCAATTGTGGCGATTTCTGTCACTAAAAGTGTCAGAAAGTGTCACTAAAAGTGTCAGAAATTTTGCATGATCATCTCAAAGTGTGTTTGCAGCTACGACCATACGTCTACTAGCCAATAAAAATGCAACATGAAATGGCGTATTGATCAACAAGACATGGCGCTAAAGCGTGAACTACTTACCTCAAGCCATGACCACATCCATATTCTCCTCTTTCGCTTCCTCCTCTTTTTTCAGTGCACATAAAAATGACAATTGCCAAAGTGTGATACATCTTACTGAATTTTTTCACCACTAGCACATACTAATGATGTTTTATACTTCTATACTAATTTGCGTCATAGCCTAAGATCCAATAGGTGTCATCATCATACAATCTACATACATGTTGTACCCAAGGTTATTAGATTCATGTCGTACAGTGTGATTTGTAATGATCTCATAGGTTTGCCGAAATCGCACAGTCACTAGAAGGCATTATCTGACCCATTCATTTGAGATCTTGGAGTCTTTACTAACGGGCTCATGAGTTGAATCAGGTGTATTTGATTAGACATCTAAAATGTGCAGTGGGACAACTCCAGACAACTGTTTTAGGTGAAACTGTACACAAATTGTTTCATGACCAGTAGGTCATGGTTGCGATCAGGGGTTAAATCGGGATTTATTATGTGGGGATTCTTTTTTTTTTTTTTTTATAAACCATTAAATAGCACTTTCTGCAGAGTTTTGTGCGAAGAAATGAAGAAATTGAGTCTTACATGATATGTAAAAAACTGCAAGGTTAAGAGCATATACTTTGCATTGTTGTAGTATCAATCATTTAGCATTTACATTACTGTTAATCAGTCATCACTTGATTACACGTTTTTCTACTTCACATTAAAGATGTGATTGGGCCATCCCACTGTCAATCAAGAAAATAACCAATGGGCCGCTGATCTATGTGTTTCATGCGGTGTCAGAAAAAAAACCTAACGCTGACTTGTTTGACCAATGCATTACACCAGCACTAACCCAGCGCCGCCGATTAAGCAAAACAAAACAAAACGAATGGGCCGCCGATGTACGAGTTTTATAAAAAAAAAAAGTATGAGATATATCGGCCCAAAAAGCACGCCGGCCCACCGGGAATCTCCCGGTAGTCCTGATGGCATAGCCTATATGCCTGGACGTCACACTTTGAATCCTACCTGTTGCCTTTCACCATCCACTTATTTAGCTGCTGTCGCATCAATTTACATGCCGCATCCTTTTCCCTCTTTCTTTTTTCTATTTTAGCCCCCGACAGATTTTTTGCTTAATCCATCTTTTTCAACGACAACTCACTTACCTGCTCGCTCAGCGCTCACGGCGCCCCCGCCCGCTCGCGATATTATTAGAGGGGACCCTTCTATGTCAAAATTCTATGATGGAATCTTATGAGGGCGCATACTGTATTAGTCCTCTAAAATGTTATATAACAGTGAGGAAATGCAGAAATGATTTACAAATGCACAACAGCAGCTACATATAGAAAATACTTATTTTTTTAACATCGCTTTGGCGCCCCGCCCCCATGGTGCAGCGCCCCTATGCGCCGCATAGGGCATACCCACTTTTATGTGCCGAGGCTGAGCCCCGGCCCAATTTAACCACTGGTTGTGATGATGGAATACCAAGTTTAATTTCAATAGCTAGAAAAACTTTATTTTATGTAGAAATCTAGTCATCACCAGACAAATGTTAGCACATCTGACCATGGTTCTCTTCAACTGCTTTGAACAAATGGCGGAGGTGGAGAGAGTACTAAAATATTCCACTCAAGTAAAAGTACTATTACTTCAATTAAATTTTACTTAAATTACCATCAAATTTCAGGTCTAAAAATCCATTAAAGTAAAAGTAAAAAGTAGCTCATTTAAAATGTACTCAGAGTAAAGGTTACTGAGTTACCTTTTTAACCGCGACGTTGCATCAAATGAAAATGTTGGGGAAGTGCTGCAAAACAGATTTACCAAATTAAATCATAGACAAAAAAATATTCCTTAAATAATATTTAAATAAATTGTCATATTATTATTATTGTTGTTATTATTATTCTGAGGATTGCTTTCTATTGTAGGGCTACAATAGTAATGTAGCCTTTTTCTTTCATAATTTCTCCTAGTAAAACCAAACTTTTATTTTGACGGGTTGTAGTGAAGACCTGTTCCAGAGTGTATTTGACAATGGTTTTTCTTGCGATTTGATTTCACAGCTCTAAATTTCCGCACGTTCAAAATAAATAAATAAATACGACCTCACGTTGTGTCAATCACGTTTACACATGGCCTCCAAAACTTTCGTTCATCATTAAAAAAATTGGATCGGCTTCGATTTTCTGTGTTTTTAGCATCTGTAGCAAGCACTTTCAATGGTGTTTTGATAATTCATAGCCACCGAATGACGAATACGAAAAAAACGCATCTGAAAAGTTTGGACTGTGCAAGGACCAATATTGTAAATTCAATTTGCAAGACTGGATTACGAGATTCCCTCTACATCTAAATATAAACGGGACATTCGTTTATCCGTTCTATGTGTTTCCTCCTTTTGCAGCCGCTTTGCATCCACATTTATTTCAAATTGAATTATTAAATGACTCAGAACACCCACTTCACAAGTACTTTATTCTTCTGCCCTCTGGCCGCAGGTATAGGATGCCGATGTGTAGAAAGGCCAAGTTTAGCAAGAGTTCTGTTCCTGTATCTATACGGGCTCTAAATACATAAGAAATCGGCCATTGATACGTCAGGTATGCTCTCTTGTTTTCTGTATATATTTATATAGTCATGTTCTTAATGTGCTATGTGTGTTTGTATTATGTACGCATCTATGGTGGAAACAAATTTCCTTTCGAGGACAAATAAAATCTATCTATCTAAATTGTATATCTATCCTTGAGGACAACCACGTGTTTTTTCTACTTCTAAATATGTTTTCTTTTGCACATTTGTTCTGCCGCCCTTGCAGTAGTTTCCGGAGCACAATTGTTTCCCCCCTTTGTATTATTATTATATATATTTTTTAACTCAGTAACGTATATGATTTCAAATGTAGCGAAGTACAATACTTCAATCAAAAAATACTTAAGTAAAAGTAAAATTACAGATTTTAAAATCTACTTAAAAAAGTAGAAGTACACAAAAAAACCGACTAAATTACGTAACGCGAGTAAATGTAATTTGTTACTTTCCACCTCTGACAAACGGCATTGCACACACGCTTCACACACAAGCCCATGTGCACAAACGTACACACTGCATGATGATGAAGGAAAATCAATTCATCTATGTGTTAGTGCCACATTAGAGTGACTGGGATTGACACAGTAAGTGGGTTAGTGTTTCCCTTCAGCAGTTTAACTAGCGATTGGACCTGACAGTCCCAGCACAGGTTTACAGCAGCACAAGGAATCTCAAGGGAAGATCTTTCAGGTGTTTTCACTCTGTTCAACCTCCTGACACTGTCAAACAAGTGATCAAACTCGCTGCATCCCACCAACACTTGTACATTGAAGCACTAAAGCATGAGAGTCCCTGAGGTACAGTCACAAAGCACAGTGACTTTTGTTTCTTATATAACAGAAAATAAAAACAATATAAAAGATACCAGTGTTCAATATATTGTTATAACGATTAGAATAAATCCTCCTGGCAAGTAATAGTTACAGAGTTTATTTACAATAATATTTAATACCACTTACAAAATGTTAAGCTTAAATGTCTCTAGTCTGTTATCAAATGTATTCTTTTATTATAATAAAATATAGTGAAATTAAGAATTGTGGTTAATATACATAGTTTCTTTTCACTCTAAATATTTTCATTGTAAACTATAAGAAGGAACTATTGCAGATTCCAAAGATGCACACTGTTTTCAAGATTTATTCCAAACTTTAAGAGTACAAAAAGATTGAATAGCTCTCTTGTGGAATGAGCGTGTGCTTGAGTGTCAGTGAATAGACTGTGTGATATATTTAGTCTCTTAGGGCCTGCTGCTCGGAGAAGATAACTATATGCCAAGAATGCAGATGTCTGTGCAGTCGGACCACCAAACTGCTGAGGCAGTTTAATGCAGCCAAAGACAAGAAGTTTCATCCTATTAGGGCTGGGAAGACTGATCCATTTTACCAAATTAATTCTTTCCAACAATGAATCGGCTTAAAAAAAAAGCGATAAAGTAATTTGCATGCATCATCACTCAAAAGTGTTTCCAGACAACTTATGTGTGCTGTATTACATGTTCTGTATTTTGGGTGAACAATTATTTTATGAAGCATGATATTTTTTATCAATATGCATACAATGTGATTTTCATTATCAATTTTATTTGATTATCAAACCTACATATGATTTATATTCATAGTTTACTGTACAAAGCATGATTTATCCAAGCCCCCCAAAAACATAGAAGTCAAACGATAACAGTAAAATGCTTTCAGCTATCATGTTGTATTTGACAATAATTAAAAAAAATTATTACAAATAATTGTTTATAATAAAAATGTGTAATTACTTGGCACCCCGTAAAATAATTACATAGACCACGTTCACATTTATTTACTACAGTTACCCTATCTCTCATACAATTCTGACTGCAAGCTCACAAATTGTGGCTAGTTGATCAGAAAGCACCCAAATTTAAAAGCCACGTGTGGACACATTCAAAACTGTTTAATGGAACAAAACATCATGAATATCAGAATCATTCAGTTGTTCTTTTCATCTTTTTGGAAAATGGATCTAGTTCTGAGGAAAAACAGCTTCTCAGTTCCCAACCTTAACCAAGTGACATTAAAGGTTTGAGGAATAATCTTCATTCATTTTTTTTAAAGGTATCACAGAGCCTACCAAGGCCACTTGGGCCACTGGCTTCAGAAGCTCAGTCGAGCGGTCAAGTCTATCTGAGACTGCAGCCCTCAGTTCAAACTAATCTGCGACTTGAAACACTGAACCTCCAGGAGAGATCCCAGTACACACATACATGCTTCACACAACAACAGGAACACAGGGGTTCAGTACCAGCACCAGGGGAGCCACAGGCTTTTGTGCGGTCTGTTTTGTTACGACATTACTGATGGAGTTGTGCGTATGAGTGCTCTGCAACTAATACTCTTTACTCTCTCTCTCTCTCTCTCTCTCTCTGGCTAAAAATGTTCTATCTTCTATCTTTTTTGTGTATGTTTGTTATATATGTGTAGAATTTTTTATTTGTTTAGCATTTGAAGGTGTTTTTGTCTGCAACCAACGTTGTGCTGCATGACGAACCAAAACACAATGAGTTTTAATAATTGAACCCGCCGCAATGGAGTGAAGGTGGAGTCTAGAAGTCATGTGGAACAGCGTTGTTTAGCGGTGGGAGAGATTGTGGGACATGATAATATTGTCTCGGCATCGCGGATGAACAGTGCTATTTTTTTATTTATTTTTATTCTGTTGAAAAGGCAAATGACGCTGTTCAAATCGGCGTTGTGTTGAATTTTTTCACTTGTACCTGTTTGACCTTTGAGTAGCCCATCTAAAAAGGTTATACTGTCCAACGTACCTCCTTTTATTAAAGACAAAGTACTGGTGCAAGAGTCATCTCGTTATGGAAAACTGGTTTCACCTATTAAGAAAATCCCTCTCATGTGCAAGTCACTGTTGGTGAAGCATCTATTCTTGTTTAGAAGACAAGTTTTCATGGTGCTGAAAAACATAATTGATAAGATCTATCTGGTTTTCAAGTAGCCTACACAGTGTTTGCAACATCTAATACTACAATTAAATGTTTTAGGTGTCGTAAAATCAGACATCCTGTTTGTGATTGTCTTAATAAAATGGACAGTGCAGGTGCGAGCACAAACAAGTTGTTTCTGCTCTTTCTCAGACCGAGGTCGCGGGTGACGCGGATACTGCCGGTAAATCTATGGTCAAAGCCGTTGAGCACGGGTCGAAATAAATCTCATTCCACAGAGACTTTTACTAAGCCTAGCAAAAATTACACGGTCTCGATGTCCGATGAGCAGGTTGATGCTGATGAAAGACAATGATGTCGATTTTGAGAAGGAAGCAGAATCTGTTTTTGAAGTCCCAGTTAAAAGAAAGAAAAAAAAGCTGTGAAAAGGCTATTAAACAAGTCAAGAAAGATGATGGTCGTAGTGAGAATATGGGATCAGACGTTCAAGGGAGCCAACAGGACCCATCTAGCAGGGAGACGTGTCTCAGTGTTCAAATCTGTCAAATGAAAACTTGATTTGCTTGTATAAAGCTAAAGACATTAGATTGGAGGGTTTTTCCCTAATTGTAAACAATTCATCAATGATTTGAGGGATCTAATGAAAGAGGGAGCTTTTCAAGATGTAGAGTTTTACCATCTTAGAAAACCTGGCAACAAACTATTATTATTATAAAAAAAATTTAGGGGGGGAGGTTTTTTTCATTTTATTGTTCTTGTTTCCAAAATAAATATCTCAAATTTTAACATCGGAAATTTAAACTTCATAAAATAATGATGTTATTTGAGTTTAGACAAAAGCAAATTGGTATTGTGTTTCTATAGGAAACACAGTGATTTTAAAAATGAGACAGACTGGAGAAAATATTGGGATGGACAGATTGTCCACAAATCCTCTTGTTTTAAATTTTTAAATTTTTCTATCTTCTGAAGGTGATGAAATAATTGGTGGTCGTTTTTAAAGATTAAAGTAAAATTTGAGAAAACCCCAATGGTGTCGATGAATTTATATGCACCTACTAAGGGATTGGAAAGAGTTATTTTATTTAATAACGTGGATGCTGTCTTGAAATATTTTAATCTAGAAGAGTTGTTATTCATAGGTGGAGATTTAAACTGTACCGCTAATAATAAGTTGGATAAAAATCATAGAGAACCACATGCTGCTTCTCAGAAAACACTCATACAACTGATTGTGTAATGAGAGTCCACTGTGGGCGAGCTTGCAGAACCCAAGTGCAGTTGTATTTGCATTAATCAAAAGTGAGCAAAAAGTAAAAAAAAAAAAAAAAAAAACTTTTTTACTTGACTAAGCTTGACTTGACACAAAATAACACTCACCAACATAGGTTTATAGTGAACATTACTAGACAAGGGACAATGGTAAAATAAGGGCTATATATATATATATATATATATATATATATATTAACTAATGACAACATAGGGCACAAACAAGGGAAGCACATGGCAAACAGGAAACATGACTATTAACAAAATAAGAGACATGAGAACAAGAACATGACACAAACCCAAAACCAAACATGACATATTGAAACTCATGAATTGTGTGATATGGAGAAGTATGAATCAAGATGTAAGGCAGTACACTTGGGCTCATAGTACTTAACATTTATCTCTATGGCAGGACTTGACAGAATGTATAGTGTTCAGTATCAATGTAATCTTGGGATGGGTGGACTTTTAAGCAGCAAAAAACATTTTTGTGCTTCTTTACAGCAATGGTGGGATTGCGATAAAGTTCTTAATAAAAGATTTATGTGAGAAGTACACTGATTACTCGAGATATAGCCCAACAAATGAAGACTTTAGAAACTGAAATCTTTGCTTTACAGGATGTAATAGCATCTACAAAAAAAAAAAAGCATTGATGACTTGAAGAATAAAAAGTGATGTTGGCAGACCTGTTGGGAGTTAGAGCACAAAGAGCTTTAGTCCGCTCATATTTTCAAACTGTGGCCCAAATGGATGCTCCTTCAAAATTCTTGTATAATTGGAAATGAATTCACTGAGCCTGCTGATATACGTACAGTAGATGTGCTGTATATTTTTATTCAGACCTTTAACAATCTGATGGAATGGGGTGCAGATGCTGATCATTTATTTGAAGGACTGCCAAAGCTGGATGAAGAGTTCGATAATGAACTACAACAGACTTTGTCATTGCAAGAGCTTTATACTGCCATGATGAGCATGGAGAATGGTAAATCTCCAGGAATTGACGGACTGTTGAGTTCTATAAAACTCTATGGCCCTTCATAGGAGAGGATCTGCAGACAGTTCTGACAGTGAGGACTATTACCACTTAGCTGCAATAGAACAGCCATCACACTGTTACCTAAAACCTGATCTTCAGTATATCAGCAATTGCCACGCTTCACTCATATGTTCAGAATATGCAATTTTGTCAAAAAATCTTTAGACATAAGACTTAGTAAAGTTTTAAGCCAGTTGATTCATTCTGATCAGTCTTATTGTATTCCCAACATGTCTATTTTGGATAATATCGCTTTAATTAGAGATGCTTCTGGATGCTTATAAACTCTTGGGAGTTACCTCTGGTCTGATTTCTCTCGATCAAGAGAAAGCTTTCGATAGAGTTGAACATCTGTTTTTATGGAATACTTTAGAGGCTTTTGGTTTCAGACCTTCTTTTATATCAATTATTAAGGCTTGTACTGTAACATTGAGAGTGTTCTTTAGATAAATTGTGGTTTGAAGTGCTCCGTTCAAAGTTCAGAGGGGAGTTAGGCAGGGATGTGCCGTGTCTGGTGTGCTGTATTCCTTAGCCATAGAGCCTTTACTTCAAAAGTTTTACATTCATTTAAAAGGTCTGGTTTTCCATGGTTGTAATGACTCTTTACATATTTCCCCATGCTGATCATGATGTTGTTGTTTTTGTAAGGGAAGAAGTTAGGAATTTTTTTTTAATGATTTAAAATGTATTTCCTCTGGTAAAGTCATTTGTGGGAAAAGTGAAGTTCTTTCAGTTGGAAATTGAAGTGGAGATCTTCACACTTTACCTGGAGAATTGATTTATAAAAGAGGAGGTTTAAAATATCTTGGTTTCTATCTGGGAAATGAAAACTTCATAAAGAAAAATTGGGAAGGTCTAATTGAGAAAATAAAAGGTTGATTGGGAAAATGGAAATTGTTACTCCCTCGTATTCTTAATTTAAAGTCGGCATGAAATCAAAATTGACCCTATTTACTTTGTTAGCGGATATTACTAGTCTTGTGGTGAACAATTAATCCGTGCAAGTTAATACACGGAAAAAAATTGTTTGCCGAAGTTATCTTTAATCAAAGTCTGAAAAGTTACTTCCGGGTCTGGAATGGTTCTTTTTTTCTAATGACGTAGGCATGAGAACTTGGGTTGTTTAAACGCTTAGCCACTCCCCTCGAACCGTTACTCTGCTGTGGGCGAGAGATGGAGAGGAGGAGCGCTGAAGTAAAACCCTGCCCTCTGTTCAATATTCCCTTTCACTCGAAAATGCGTCACAACACTTGAGAAAAGTCGTTTGCAACTTCCGGTTCACGCGGACTTTAAATAATCTTGTGGCATCTTCATTATGGCATAAACCTGCTTGTGTAGACACTCCAAATGGACTCATTGCAAAAATGTAAAGAACTACTGAACTTTTTTTGGAACAATTATCATTGGCTTAGTAAATCTCGCAAGCAGAAGAGCCACTTACCATCTCCAATATTTACAGAAACTTTTAATAGGACCTTATTCTCTTGTGTGGAGACCATTGGCATTGAGCATTTTGAGAAGAATTGATAAAATGGAAATGGCCTTAGCATTATTTTTAATGGATCATAAATATTGCATTTGACTGGAATTCCTATTTTTTATCAAAACTTCTTTAAGGTTTGGGGTCCTTTTAAACATTAGTGGATGGAATAGCACCTTCTTTGTATTGTTTGTTAGAAGAACCACTTGTATTTGGAGCTAATGTTTCTGGACAATATTTTCCTGGTCTAACAGATTGTTATAAATCAGGATATGATTTACAGAGTTGCTGCCCTTTTAACCTGTTAACTTTTGCCAGTGCGTCGGCGCACTGAAGCGTTTATTATTTTTTTTTATAATGAATAACCTTCGATCAATACGTTTTGCTAAGAAGTTTCTTGATAAATTGACAATGATTTGAACTTTTGAGGAGAAGACACTTTTAGAAAAGTTTGGTGAAGGAATTGTAATCCCTGACAGTAAAGATCTTTTCCCAAATATAGAAATTTCCCCTGCTATAGATGGGTCCTGTTGGCCCCCTGTTAAACTTGGTAATTAATGAGCATATTGATTTTGGTACAGTAGAGGGGAAAATATTATATAAATTAAACTAAGCCTGTTTGAAGAGCAATTAACAAACCACCATTACAAAAAATGTTTATGATTTCCAATGGCGAATTTTACAGCTATTTCTGTAAATGCCTTATTATCTATTTTAGACCTCACTGTAAGAGACAAATGTCCTTTTTGTTTGGAACAAGAGACCACATTTCATTGTTGTATGCATTGTAACTGACTTAACCCTCTTTTTGACTTAAGTCTATTTTTTTATTTATTCTATTAATATTTGTTTTACAAAGCAAAAATTTGTACAGTCCAAAACAAAAGAAAAAATTTCATGTTATTAATTTTATTGTGGGACAAGAATAAGTTGCCATTTATATTACTAGAAGAAATAAGATAGAAGTTAGGACAAGATGTCATGTTAGTTTTTTAAAATATGGTAAAAATATAATTTTTTATTTATTTTAATCTTTATAAACTGAGTACGACATTTTTTTCGGAAATTCAGTGGTGTTGTAAATAATGCTCCGTGTTCAAATGTCGAATAAATTGTTACTCTCTCTCTCTCTCTCTCTCTCTCTCTCTCTCTCTTTCTCGTCAGTTTTCCTTGAGTGCACAAACAAAGAGTTGTGTCCCGTTAGAAGCCCAACATGGCAGCAGAGTAAACCAACAGCTTTCAATCAAAACCACAGAATACAGAGACATACAAAACTGCTCCTATTTACATATGCCTTATAGGAATAACATTGCTAATCACTACAACTCCTTTTTCTATAACTGAATAAAACAGTACTGAACAAGTAGACATTGTAAGGTGACTTACATTATAAGATTACATGGTTATGCATGGCTGTTGGGGTGAGAGAGGAGAGAAATGGGGGTGGGGGTAGTCCCCCTGTGTGGAAATCGCTTTTTCCCCTCTGTAAAAATCGGCGTTTGGTGCCCTCGAGCAGACGAGATGGTACCCCCCCCGTGGTAGCTGGTGCCCTACGCAGGGCAGCATACATTGTGTAAAGGATCGGTGGGTCTGTATATGTTTCTCTTCCAGCAAAAACTGTTCCAGGAAAATACAAAACAATCGACTTTTGACACTAAGCAACACAGATTAGAACACAGTATGTGAGTGAGTTCCCCCTTCTCATGCAAATAATTATGTATATACCAATTCCACTCCTGGTTTTTTGTTTTGTTTTTCTTCTGCTGCCAGTTCGCTTCACTCTCACTGGGACTCTGAGCAAGAAAATACAAATTCTATGACTCCAAAGAGCTCATATACTCTGAACTGGAATACTGTGAATACAGGAAAGCGGAATGATACAAACAATGAAACATCCCAGTGATTTTTAGTATAAACAGATAGTTATTGTCCACGTTCAGACAATCATAATCAGTAATTGAACTCGCTCTGCGTCCTGCCTAACAATGCCCATTAGCTCTTCTGAAATCCCTGTAAACCATGGCTTCTTGGGGCTTATTGCTTTATTGGCACTCTTGGAACAATATTTGTCCAATCAGATTAAAAGATCAGAACTAACTGCTGGATAATTCAAAATACATTCTGAGAAAGGTCTGTAAAAATAGGGCACAATAAATTAAAGTAAATTAATTTTCTGTGTTGATTTTTTACAGGTGTTGATTTTTCACAGGTGTTTTACCCATATTTTACCCTTTTTTTCAGACAATGTAGACAGTAATATGTCCAAAGATGTATTATTTAAGATCTATCTATCTATCTATCTATCTATCTATCTATCTAGAGTTTTTCAATTAGTCTGTGTCAGCCTCCCGCGGTTGCAATGCTAACTAGAAGAGACACAGAAAGGCATGGGGTCTTCTGCAAACACTTCACAATCTATTTCCACCAAAGCTCTTCCCTCTCTGTGTCTGCTGACACCCCCCTGAGCTTGCCCGCTTCCCCACAGAGAGCCGAGGCGAGTCCACAAATCTGACCGTCACTTCCAGTCAACTGTCTGTGTGGCACTTGGAGACAGGCAGCGCCACGGCAGACGCTCTGGGTTAACACGGAGACCAGCTTTCACAGCTGCCTGTGTAATCCAACACCACACACACCACACACGCCACATGGAAGAGACACCCTGATTTCTCATAATCATAATGCTCATGATGGCCTCTGACGGTTTGTGTGTGTTTGTAATGTATTTGTGCATTGAAACCAAATTTGTGCTTTTGTATATAAAGTCAACTTTGAGCACTCTAAAGACTTATTGTAAAATGAAGCAGACATAAAAGCAGAAAAATAATATAAAACACATCTAAATATATATTATCACTAGGAAATGAAATAATATTTACCTCACCAGTTTAAGACGAGCCTGCAAAAGAAAAAGAAAAAGAAAACTACTCATTTCAATAAAGTGTGTTACAGTCAATATTCTTAAAGCATTTTTAATATACTCTTGTGGTTATGAGGTGAGATCAGTGGCAATATTCAGTCAGGTTTTAGTGTTTGGTGTAAACCATCCATTCACTTAAATAGAAGCAGATATGCAGATATGATCGCTCTTTGTGTGGGTGAGTCTTAAGTCTTAAACAAACATGGGTGCCGCGCTCCGCTGAGCACGATAACAGCCACCAACAGACTTAGAAACAGACACATAGAGAGGGGAAAAGAATGACAAAAATATCTTTGGTGACTGACATGTCAGTCCTTCTGTGAGAAGTTTACCTTTTAATAAGTGCCTCCATCTTTCCAGGTTCTGCAGACAGGCAGAGTGGTCGAGCCACGTGTATGGCTTTCAGACAAAAACGGCAGCTACCTCAATATATCCCACTGCTGTTGAGTAAAGCCATGTGAGGAAAATGAGTAGTTCGAGGATCAACAGTCTTTCCGGAGGAATTTGGGTGTATTTGAAGATTATGATTTCTTCATCTAGACTACAAAGCAGGTACTGAAGGAAAAGAGAGAGAGAAAACGTTGCCCTCTACTGCCAGGTTTTTGTCGCAGCCTGATTCTGGTAGCTTTAATACAGATCAGGTGTTTTTTGTTTGAACTTTTATATTTGTTTTATTCTAAATTCAACATTTCATTGAGCTGAAGACCCTCAAAGCAAACGTTCAATGTACAAGCTGAATTTACCATCACTATACAAGCTATTTAACTGTGTAATTGTTTCTTTACCATTTACATACAGTTAACACTTTTAAAAATAAACATACAATAAAAAGCTTTGTCAATGAAATCAGCAGGAACATGTCAAACATAAAAATAAACTCACAGGTTGCAAATCATAACTCTTGACTAGATAATAAGAAATAATTTTGTTGTACAGATTATCAGGAAGTGTCCCATTTTACCTGCATTCACCTTGCATGCAGTTTTTATGCTCTTATTAATTAAGAATTAACATGGAATATTTGTCAATTTAAAGATTAATTTGTGTCTCTTCAGAACTAAAAGTGTTTTAAAACTAAAGAGTACTTCAGGACATCATCTAAAACTTGGACATCATCTAAAACTTGCACTTTATATAAGTGAAAAACTAAAATCTTGCTGTGAAAAAGAAGAAGTTTTTGCCATATAGCTTCTTTTATTTTTAGTTCTGAACTTTATCCAGAAATCATCTTTCCATCACATAACACATGCATACAGTTTCAGGGAATGCCCAGATACACATTTACATACACAAGCCGTAACACACACACACACACACACACACACACACACACACACACACACACACACACACACACACAAACACACACACACACACACACACACACACACACACACACACACACACACACACACAATTCATTAAAATTATGGGATGGAGACAAATCCCTAGAGTCTAATAAACTGGGGAAGAGAACTACTTGTCTAAACATCTTGAATGTTTTGGATCGGTGTTAATACATATTGACCTGAAGTGTGTATATCCAGAGGACCACGGAAGTCCACAAGGACCTTCATACAGGCCTCAAAGAATGAGAAGGAAAGCCAAAGAGAGGTTGAGAGAGCGAGAGCTCTTCAGCAGACAGTGCCCAGCAGGAGATGGACTTGCTGTAGTCACATCAAAAGATGGCACCCAACACTGGGCCACCTCCTCTGGCTTTGAACACAAGATAAATTAAACAACAAAGACCACAATGACATTCACAGCCCTGCAGTGTGTGTTTGCTCCTGTTAACTGAACACCACACAACCATCACAACCATATTCTACAGACACACACACTTCAGTGGGTTGGATATAGGCTACTAAAGGCCTTATGGTGTTTGTTTTTTATGAGTTATATTCCAATAAAGGATACAATTCTTAACCAGGTTTCAGTATGGTTTGTGATGCTGGATGCTGACACAAAAGTGATGCTGCTGACACAAAGCTGAATGTCTAAAACTCTCTTTTGTTTTGGAAAATCAGCAGCAAAGACAATATGATAAAATCAAATAAAATACACCAATCTTTTTGAACATTATAATACCCATAACTGCTTGATGTATATATATATTTTTTTACAGTATTCCATGCTTGTAGAAGCTGAACATTTCCTTAGAAATCATCACGTCAAATAAGACAAGTGCTTTTTTTTTTTGGCAATTACAAAACAGTAATAGACAATATGATAAAAAAAAAAACATAATTTCTGTTTCTTGTTCTTACAAGTGTAACAAGTCTAACTTGTACATAACTTAAATATATAACTTAACCTGATAACAAAAAAAAAAGATAATAAAAGGAGAGCATGTTTCAGCAAAATGACAAATGCTCAATATGTGGAAATATGTGGATATGTGGAAATATGTGGAATTAATATATTACAAAATTAATAACATTAATCACAGAATTATTACAGAATTAGTTGCAATGTTCATAAAGTGCAAATGCAGCTAGCAAGCTCGAATTAAAGCTGCAGCTACAGTATAAACGTGATCTGAAAAGTGGTGATATTGGTTGCTTAAAATTCCCTGTCTAAAAATCGTACTCGGTTACTAACGTAACCTCGGTTCTCTCTAGGAAAGGGAACGAGTACTGCGTCGAAAGACGCTACGGGAAAGATATTTCTTTTTCGAGATTGAAGCCTAAAAATTAATCCTTAATTTTGTAAAATATTGTAAAACGCTTTTCTGTAGCATACAACCTTAGGCGGAGCAAATCGCGCGCCCATTGGCTGCTCCGCCAGAAAAGCACAGCCTATGCGAGGCCAGTGACGCTGACCAATGAGGACGCTTCGCGCCCTTCTACGTCATCTCCCGCCGAAACGGGCGTGGTCTAGGCCTATAAATACAAGCATAGCTGTCTCCCACTCTGATTTTCGTCACAGAAGCGACGCAGCGTGGGCACGCACGGCCTGAGACGCAGTACTCGTTCCCTCTCCTAGAGAGAACCGAGGTTACGTTAGTAACCGAGTACGTTCTCTTACGTAGAGTTCTCTCCTACTGCGTCGAAAGACGCTACGGGAACCCCTGTAACACGCCGTGCGTGCTCTTGGAGCGACACAGACACCCGAGGGCGCACACGCCCTGGTATACAAGCGCCTACACCAAGAATGTATAAGGAGAGCGGCTAAAATTAGCATCATCCCTTTAAGGGCATAATAACATATATATGAAATATTAGATATATATGAGGGGTAATAGCATGCTCATGGGACACATTGTCAGTGAGTGATGCTTAAAACATTGGAGTGACCTGGGCCGCAGCGCGGGGCAGGAACACAATACATAGTCTTCTAGACCGAGAGCAGTTTAGCCTGCAACGCAGGAACCTCTAGGTTATAGAACCTTATAAATGTAGACAGGGAGGCCCAGCCTGCCGCCATACAGATATCTTGTAACGAGATTCCACTATACCAAGCCCACGAAGAGGCCATGCCTCTAGTAGAATGTGCTCTAAGACAGGTGCTTCATGTCAACTGAGTGAATAGGCTGGAAAGGGGTCCCTTTCATAGCGTTCAACACCGTAGAAAGGTCCCAAACGGGGACTGAAGGAGGCCTTGGAGGATTTAACCTCCTGGCTCCTCTAAGGAAACGGACCACCAGGTCGTTTCTGCCCAGTGAATGGCCAAGCGCTGGATTAACGAACGCTGATATGGCTGCCACATAGACTTTGAGCGTGGATGGGGTCCTTCCCTTATCCAATAGCTCTTGCAGGAAGGAGAGAATCTCCGTTTCCCCGCACTGAAGTGGTGACAGACCCTGGTCTGAACACCAACCAGAGAACACCGACCATTTGGAAGCGTAGAGCCGTCTAGTAGACGGGGCCCTAGCCTGCTCGATCGTGTCTAACACTCCTTACACCTGACCGGTACTAGTCTGACGCTCTCCATGGTGTCAGGGCTGAAATGCATTCCTGTTTGACCTTGAGGCGATAGCGACCGTGAACCCATGCTCGGTGCGGTACGCGCGCTCTCAGCCAGAACTGCAGTGGGCGCATGCGCAGCAGGCCCAACTGTAGTACTGTTGAGGCTGAGGCCATGAGGCCTAGCATTTTCTGAAATCTCTTGAGCGGCACTATATATCAGGGGTGCCAGCGCCGCGTCCATGCACACTGTAAATGTACGAGGTGCTAGGGACAGGCCGAATGGCAGGACTGTGTACTGATATGCCCGGCCCTCGAAGGCGAATCTCAAAAATCGCCTGTGACGTGACGCAATTTGTATGTGAAAATACGCGTCTTTCAGATCTATTGCCATAAACCAGTCTCCTCGGCGAATCTGCGCGAGGATTTTTCTGGTCGTGAGCATTCTGAACTTTCGCTTTGTTAGCGCTTTGTTCAGATGCCTCAGATCTAAAATGGGTCTGAGACCCCCGTCTTTTTTCGGTACCAGGAAATATCTGCTGTACAGACCCCCTTCGCTCTGAGCTTGAGATAAAGGCTCTATGGCCCCTTTGCTCAATAGCTTCGCTATTTCGGCTTGAAGTAGATGTGCTACTTCTGCTTTCACCGTGGTTTTGACTCTCTCCGTGTAACGGGGAGGGCGTCGATGAAACTGTAGCGAATAGCCTCTTTTTATAGTCTCTAGCACCCATTCTGAGACCCCGGGAAGTCTTTCCCATGCATCTGCACGCGTCACTAGGGGTTGAATGTAATCTGGGCCCTGGTCGCGAAATGGCGGCGACACGAGAGCAACCGTGTGCTGTAACATGGACGCCGTGGCGTCTGAGGCGGAGGGTATGTTTAACACAGTATGCATCCCGCGCGCGCTCGGCTCTCTGAGTTGAGAAAGAGCGCGCGGGGCGAGCCCCGTAGGGCTCGTTATATTTGTGAATAAATGTGGGCGCGTGGTAGCGGGCACCTTTATAACACCGGGAATACTGTGTTTGTGAACTGACACTGTTCGTTAGTTTCGTTTTTACAGAAACCGCGGAACGTGCAGTGTGTAGTGGTTGTGGGCACTCGGCAGTGGGCACGCTCACTACATGTAAAGCACAATCGACATGAGTCGATTTTATGTGTGCGAACCCTGTGTTGTACGGGGCTGTGCTTGTGTGAATGAATGGGCACTGGGTGGGCATTGCAGTTACACACGTTACACCATCGGCCGTGCGCCGGAACACCAGAAATTAAACTCTTTTTTAGATTTATCTGGGTCGCCGTGAAAACGGCGTTTGTGTGCAGGCAAACGGGCTTTACGGCCTGTTTGTTGGCTGCTGAGTACACTGGTACAAACACGGAACTTAGGGCTGTACGAGCGGGCATCTTGGGTGGAAGTCCGGCCGCAGCGGGACTAGCAGGGCTAGGATGGCCTCGGGCTTGAGTGTGATCTTGGGCTGAGGACCACGCGGTGGCGGGCGGCGTCCGGCGGAGCGAGACCGTGGTCTCTCTCGGGCCTGTTGCTGCTGGGCTGGCGCGGCGGGCGCGGGGCGCTGCTGAGTTCGGGCAGGCGGCTGTTTAGGGCGGCCTGTTGCGGAACTGGAGCGCTTTGGCAGGAAATGTCTCATGGCCTGCGAAGTTTTCTGTACCTCGGCAAATCGGTCCGCGAAGTCCTTGACGGACGATCCGAAGAGGCCAGTTGCTGAAATGGGAGCGTCGAGGAACGCAGAGCGCTCTGATTCCGCCATTTCAGAAAGCGTCAGCCACAAATGTCTCTCAGAAACAGTTGCTGAGGCCATAATCCTGCCGATGGCGTGTGCGGCGGACTTTGTAGCACGAAGAGCGAGGTCTGTGGCGCTACGCAAGTCCGGTACGTTGATCGCGCCCGGGCCTTCCTCGTCTAGCTTGCGGGGGAGGTTGGCCTGGTGGATCTGAAGCACCGCCATGGTGTGCAGGGCCGATGCAGCTTGTCCGGCGGCGGAGTACACGCGGCCATTCAGAGCTGACGACGTGCGGCAAGCTTTGGATGGTAGGACTCCCTTAGCCCGCCGTCCAGCAGAGGGTGGGCAAAGGTGAGTCGCTACGGCCTCCTCGACCGGAGGGAGAGCATGGTAGCCTCTGTCTCGAGTACCGTCCACAACGGAGAATGCTGGCGAGGCAGAGGTACGTACCCTGGCTGAAAATGGCGCCTTCCAAGATTTCGCCACCTCTTCGTGAAGCTCAGGAAGAAACGGGGCGTGTCTGGAGGGGGTCAAAGCGCGGTCTCCAGAGAGGAAGCAGCCATCCAGCCGGTTGAAAGCAGGCTCTTCGGGCGTCAACCAATCGAGGCCGAGGCTCGACACGGCCTGTGTGAGCAGACGCATCAGCTCTGCCTCGATGCTGATCTTCCCTCCTCGGCGTTCCGGAACAGCGGGGGAGGGGAGGTCCACGGAGCTCGCCCATCCCTCGCTTCCCGAAGCGAGAAGCGAACAGCAGTCGTCATCCCCCTCAGATACGGCTTGCTGGTCCTCGTCCATGACGGACAAGGCGGCGGGCTGCGGCCATTGTCCGTCGGTGAGCGACTCCAACGAAGCAGTGAGAGGAGCTGGTGGCGGCGGCAGCGGCGGCGAGCTCCTCGTGGAGGGAGGTTCCGGGACCCACTGAGCGCGGCGCTTTTTACGGCGCGGCGCTACAGGTGGTGGGTGAGCAGCTTCTGCGAATGACGCAAGGCGAGTCCGCAGAGTCGCGATTGGCATCATGTCGCATGTTCCTCGCCCAAGCAGGAAACACACAGCACGTGGTGGTCCCCGTCGATGAGCACAGCTCGGCAGGAGCCGCAGGAATCACGAGGCATCTTTAAAAAGACACTCGTTACTCTGTGAGAAAAAATGTGTGACGCCGGGGCGAACACACACACAAAGTGAAAAGGATATTCCACGCCGGAGAAGCGCAGCAGGGAACGGCGGCTGAAGGCGGCGGCTTCAGAGAAAGGGCTCGTCCTGCTGAGGTGCTTGTTCCAAACGGCTGTGGCGGCTCGAATCCAGTCCTACGATGCGTGTAGCTTCGTGAAGAATAGAAAATCAGAGTGGGAGACAGCTATGCTTGTATTTATAGGCCTAGACCACGCCCGTTTCGGCGGGAGATGACGCAGAAGGGCGCGAAGCGTCCTCATTGGTCAGCGTCACTGGCCTCGCATAGGCTGTGCTTTTCTGGCGGAGCAGTCAATGGGCGCGCGATTTGCTCCGCCTAAGGTTGTATGCTACAGAAAAGCGTTTTACAATATTTTACAAAATTAAGGATTAATTTTTAGGCTTCAATCTCGAAAAAGAAATATCTTTCCCGTAGCGTCTTTCGACACAGTAGGAGAGAACTCTACGTAAGAGAACTCACAGTAGGACAGGATTTAGCTGCATTCTCCTCAGGATTACACATTACAGATGCTATAGGTCACCTGTGAATAATGGACTTCTGGAAATAAGCCGCATACATTCCACACACAGTCAGTCAAAATCAACTCGGCGGTAAGAAAGAGTTTTGCGCCATCGTTTCACTAAACGCCACTAAATATCTGACTGTAGAGAGCAATCCAACCACATACATAGGGTTTATTTGAAATACTTTGGTAGTTTATTGTGAAAAGTAAAATGTATATCAAGCGAGTGTAACAGAAATAAATTCTGCAAACTTCTGCCAGATTTAGTCACTGAGTTAGACTCGCACCACGCCAGTCCCCCAAAGACATATAGCCAACCTGATATCAGAAAACCTGAACACACACAATGATTGAGAGGCTAAAAGAAAGTGAAGGCAGCTCCCTTTCACTGACATGTTAGATGTGGTATTTCATTAAAAAGCATAGCTTACAGCACCTTTAAATTCAAGTTCAAGTATACATGTGATGGTGTCAAAAATAAGGACCGTAAAAGTGATCAGTTTACAATGACAAAAGGGAAAACTGGAAAGCTCCAGAAAGCTGGAATGAGAGAACAAGACTTAAAGACTGGAGACAGAGACACTTCTTTCTCTTTCCTTCACTTCATTAATCAGACACTCACGGGACAGACTCTTTCATTTATCGGAAAGAAATTAACAGATCATTACTGTAAATCTGTTTTGGAATAATTTAACTGTCAATGCATAACAGCAGGTAGTTATGTGCTGACATATAGAGATGGCCACCGTCAAATAACAAAATCAATCAATGTGTTACCCATAATGCCAGCACTAACTCCAGAAGGGTTAAATAAGTGTCACAATAATCTGAATTATATATTACTTTTTTTGGTTTATATTTAAACAAGAACAAATATGAATTAAATTGAAACAACGGCATCAACAACAAATAGGTTAAATATACAACAAAAAACATTCTAATTAAAGGTTTTTCTATGTAATACAAATATTTTTATTATTGTGACTGTGGCCTTAAATTTTAAATGAAACAGTTGTTATAGAATAAAAACTGGAAAATGATTTTTTGGGGGATTTTTATTTTTTTTATGTGAGGTGACATGTGTAGGTATTAAATGTTACAGTGCTATCATTAGCAGAACCAAACTGTTTGGCACAGATTCCTTTTGGCAAGCCACTGATGAAATCTGAAACTCCAAATCACAGTGTTTGTCAGAGTCTGTGTAAAATCAAACGGCTGTTTACTGAGAGTTTAGACACGATTACGCTGATCAGCTTCTGAATCCAAAAGATCCAAAATCTCCTAGTTTTACATAGGCTGGCATTTCACTGAGTTTATTGGATTCCAACATATTTAACTGAAACATTGCATTGCATATAAATTAATATAATTTTGGTACATAGATTAATGCATATTTCAATAGAATTTGTTATTTTTTTAAAACATCTCAGGCAGTTTTATGGACACAAAATATTTTAAATGTTTTACTTTTACATTTCTTTCACATCACACATACTCATCCTAAATGTGCAAAGATTGAAAGAGAGAGATAATAAAGGGGAAAAGGCTAGTGCACAGCATTGCACATTATATTCATGTCATTTAGACGCACAGAGAGAATGACACAGTGTCAAATCTGTGTGACAGAATTAGGTGAGTGTTGAGAGAGGGGGCCAGCAGGGGTACAGAGACGCTTAGGGCACACACACACACACACACACACACACACACACACACACACACACACACACACACACACACACACACACACACACACATGGTCACACAATCACACATACGTGCAGTACATAAGAGCATTTTCATCTCATATACACACACCTAACACATCACATGAATACAGTATAAAATGCCAGATCACTGGTCAGTTCATTTACCTGCAATGAAAGAAACCATACGATCATCTGTTTGATATACAATCATATACTAGCACTAAAAGCATATTAAATAAATAAATACAATACAAAAAGAAGGAAGGGCAACATTTAAGTCTAAATAAAAGTAAAAACTTTAAATACTTAAATGAGTTTGTAAGATGTGTTATTAATTATGATTATTATTATATTGTGCTATATGTATTTAAACATTTAAAAAATATATATATTTTTTTTGTTGCAATAATGACTCCTAAAATAGTAGATAGCTCCTAATTCAACGACATTGTTAAAAAAAATCTTTCTTTCTTTCGTAACAAACAATAAAAGCAATTTCTGACATTGAATTTGGCTAGAGAAGCAAAAATAATAAGGACAGACTGCTCTCCGGTGGACAGAAAGGATATTACAATTTTACATCTCCATTACAAAATGATAATCTTGCAAGTTGCAACTAAATACTAGAAACATGGACAGACATTTATATATATATAGTGCTGGTCAGATATTATTTGCCCCCTTGGTAAATATAATAAAAAAATAATAAAAAAAAAATGTTTAACTGCATTGTTAATCCTTTTGATATTTTATTAAAAAAAAAATTTGATACAATTTTGAATACAAAATTATAATATATATATATATATATCAAAAAGATAAACTATGTAGATTCTGCCTGAATCATAATCATACACTGTTCGTTTGCTGGCCAGAGAAGAACCGGCATCCGACTGAGCCTGCTTTCTCACAAGGTTTTTTTCTCCATTCTGTCACCTGATGGAGTTTTGGGTCCTTGTCACTGTGGCCTCTGGCTTGCTTTTTTGGGGACACTTAACATTCAACAATATTATTGATCTGCCTGCATTGACACCATTGAATGTGAATTTGAGCTGGACAATGACATCAATGTTTTCTCCAGAGCGGCTGTATAGATAAGTTAACTAAATTAATAACAAATGATTGAAAACTAACTGAAATTAATCAACACTGAACTTACTTATTTTGGACAATGACAATATTCTCTTCTAGAGATGCTGTAAAGCCTAAACAAACTTTGTTGCATTTTTTTCCTGCTATCACTGTAAATATTTTTTTTTAAACAATCTGTATTGTAAAAAGCACTAAATAAGGGTGACTTGACGGCTTAAATTTTTAACAAAATAAAGAAAATCTCACATAGAAACAATTTCTTACACAAGAACAGAATATATTTCTTGTGGTTTAGTTAAATATGAACAATATATGCATTATTTTCCATGCAGACGTTCTGAATTACATTCATACACATTGCATGTTTAAGGTATCTGGATGAGAATGTTAATGCTAAATGCATTTAATAAATGAATGATGAAAATGTAGTCTTCTAAGGACTATACATTTTTTTAATTGTATTGTATTTATGACAGTCTCATTGTATATATGACAATCTCATACTGTCATACTATGCATCATATCATACTCATACCATCATTCATACCAAAAAATGACGATGCAGTGCAGCTTTCTGTACGAGACTGACATCTAGTGGACTGTCAGACACTATACAACTTGCATCTCTCAAATGCAGTACCAAGCTTTTTGTGAGAATTATGAGAGTGTGTTAAGAAACAAAGTAAAAGTGTTTCTGAGCTTATATCATATCATATATGGCACAAAGCCAATAAATCTTGCTCATGAAAGTGCAGGATTATATTACACGGCATATAGTGCGTATCATATGCACGCGAAAAATATTTTTGCCGTATAAATGGCACGAGAAATAACATTCGTCGTATAGATATGCACTTTATGGCGTGTAATATACACGCACTCCCCACCCCTAATCCTACCCAAGGGTTTTCAGTGCATAGCAAAGGCACGCAAAAAAACATTTTTGGCGTATAAATTATACGAGAAATAACATTTGTGGTATAGATACGCACTTTCATGAGATCGTGTTGGGAATTTCACTCTACTAGCAATACAAAACTAAAGCCATTAGACAGGAGATGTGTTGCCATCAACATGATAAGCTTCTGTGTTGTGTGTGTGTGTGTGTGTGTGTGTGTGTGTGTGTGTGTGTGTGTGTGTGTGTGTGTGTGTGTGTGTGTTTATTATTAATCCCCCTGCAGTGACCTACAATTAGTTTAGGGTCACAGAATTGTGATTGAGTCATAGATTGTATGCTTTAAACTAGATATTAAACCTGCAAATATCCGTTTGCCCTCACTGGAATAGCTTTCACTCATTTTGGATTACATCCATTTTGGTTGTGTAGTGGTGTGATGTCATCAGGTACTACAGGGAATAAAGATGGAGGACGAGGTCAATCTGGCATCTGTGTGGTTCAACCTGATATGCAAACAGTTGCTCTATTAGATAAAAAGGTTTCATTGTTCTGCTAAAGTCAGTTTAGTAGTGATTCAGTTCCATTGTAAAGATCATCAATTATTAAATTGGTTAATTTCATCTATAAAGTAGTTCTTCAGGAAAAACAGTGACGTCGTTGATCAGCTCAGTTCAGTTCCCATCCAATAGTATCATTGCAGTCAAATCAATATTATTTTTTAATATTAAGTGTCCCCAAATAAGCAAGCCAGAGGCGACAGTGGCAAGGAACCCAAACTCCATTAGGTGACAGAATAAAGAAAAAAAAAACCTAAGGTTTAGTCGGGTGACCATGTTCTCCTCTGCCCAACAAAAACATGGTGTGATTATGCATCACAAGTCACGGGAGCATTCATATATTTCATCCAATGTTGGATGTTACAACAGAGACTTAATTGTTAATTAAATGTGAAAGTCAATTAGGCGTGTGTCCCTCTGACAAGTTTATTTCAGCTAATTGAAAAGTTTAGCCTCAAGATAAACGGCATGCATTCGAAATGGACCATGCCATTCCCAATTTTGACTGCTACACCAATCCAGCCACATTAAGTCAGTGGGAGACAAGATGGCTAAATGCCTTTGAACTGTTTACCAATGCGAAAGGTTTGATCCTGACTTGTTGATGGATCCATTGTTAGAAAACAAAGACGGAGAGCCTTGCTTTTACATCACGCTGGGACGGACGTTCAGAAAATTTTCTCCACACTCACTGACACTGGAGGGCCAACAGATTATGTGTAGGCAGTAATGTCACGGGGTGACAAGCGGCCTGGCGGAACTTTTCTTTGCGGGGTATGTTCCCCTGGGGAGCAATGACGGCAGAACACCAGAACGGTTCCGGTTCCCTATGAGAAGATCATGGCGGCGGGCGAGGCTTGACGAGAAAACTTGCGTCAGGTGGTGGTGCGTGGGATTATGATACGCGATTGGGACAGGTATTAGGAGAGAGGGTTATAAAAGCCATTCTGAATGAGAGAAGGGGATCGCCGTCGTGGACTTAGAGGAATACAGGCCGTGGGGCAGAGCGTGTGAAGACTTCTATCAGTTCAAGTGGGTGAAGAGCTGTATATTCTTTGGATGAACAATGAGGATTATGGAACTCCTGCTGTGAGGTTGGCTGAGCTTCCTGAGTCTTACTGTGGCAACTTTGAACAGTTAAGTACCACCTTTGTCGTTCTGAAGAGAATATAAAGATCTGCCGTTTCTACTGTGGAGGCTGAGTTGTGTGTCTGAAAGCTGGAAATGAACCAAACCGTCTTTCTGATTTCTTCGATGCCAGTGGAAAACAGTGTTAAACTGATTCGTATGCAGGCCCTGCCTATTCGATCTATTGGGAAGGAAATGTCAGCCGGATGGTGAGGGGAATGCCTTGGGTGCACTCTGAGTTTGTTCAATTTTGCAGTCCGATTGTGGAAGTGAGCACGAGTGAGTTTTTGCAGTGTTCTGGTGAATTTATGTGAGTGTGGATTTGTGGTTTTGCTTTCCACTCCAAATCACAGCTGATCACTTTCTCCCATGCCGGGGCCGCTGAGCTATGTTGTTTAAATTACTCTATGTTTATTGAAGAGGTGTTATACAGAGAAGTTTTCTAGTCCCCTCTGTTCTATGGGGCGATGAGTTGATAGAAAGTCCTGAAGAGGCCGACACCGTCTAGTGTTGAGATCTGGTGAGATCGACAAATTCGATTGTGTTGTATACTGATAAGTGGCTCTGATGTGTTCCTCAGCAGAAAACTAGTATTGAAGCCCTGCCGTCTGAGTATTTACTTGACTGGAGTCCAACCTCCCCTGAAGAGGAACCGCTATACGCTACCTGCCACCTACCTGGCCCTCGCTGCTCCAATGTGAAGCTCTGCTGTTAGATAACTTACCTGGTCCACGCCGTTCCGTTGTGGAGCCCTGCTGTCTGTGTGTTTACTTGACTGGAGTCCAACCTCCCCTGAAGAGGAACCACTATACGCTACCTGTCACCTACCTGGCCCTCGCTGCTCCCATGTGAAGCTCTGCTGTCAGAGACCTTACCTGGTCCACGCCGTTCCTTTGTGGAGCCTTGCTGTCTGAGTGTTTACCTGCCTGGAGTCCAACCTCCCCTGAAGAGGAACCGCTATACACTACCTGGCCCTCGCTGCACCACTGTGAAGCTCTGTTGTCAGTGAACTTACCTGGTTTACGCTGTTCCGGTGTGAAGCCCTGCCGTCTGAGTGGTTACCTGCCTGGAGTCCAACCTCCCCTGAAGAGGAACCGCTATACGCCACCTGCCACCAACCTGGCCCTCGCTGCTCCACTGTGAAGCTCTGCTGTCAGAGAACTTACCTGGTCCACGCTGTTCGGTTGTGGAGCCTTGCTGTCGAGTGTTTACCTGCCTGGAGTCCAACCTCCCCTGCAGAGGAACCGTTACACGCTATCTGCCACTCACCTGGTTTTTTGCTGTTCCGCTGTGAAGCCCTGCCGTCTGTGTGTTTACTCACTTGGAGTCCAATCTCCCCTGAAGAGGAATCATTACACGCTAACTGTCACCTACCTGGCCCTGGCTGCCCCTCTGTGAAGCTTTGCTGTCAGAGAACTCACCTGGTCCACATTGCTCCATTGTAAAGCTCTGCTGCCTCAGCAGCCATCTGCTCAGAGTCCAGCGTTTACTGAAGAAAAACCGTTATACGCTATCTTCCACTTACCTGACTTTTGCTGTTCCACTGTGAAGCTTTGCTGTCTGTGTATCCCCCTGCTTGGAGCCTGACATTCGCTGAAGAGGAACCATTAGATGTTACCTGCCCCTCTCACGTGAAGCCTAGAGAAGATACGTCGATTGACTCTTAATATTCTTGTTCTTAACTTAATAAAGCAAAGAGTTTTATTCTTTTAACTTGTTGTCCTGCCTTTTCACTGGTTTGCTCCTCGAAGTGACACGCCCGTTAGGGGTGGTGGAGGGTTGGCCACTCCGGCCTGTGACAGTAACAGCACTGAACACATATACTTTGTGCCTCAGGTAACACAGCGTTTGCAAGACAGACCTTTTATCGGCTAATGCACAAAACAGGCCATGCTACATTTTGTCATGTTTAAGGAAAGTGGCCAAGGATTGCGATTTTGAAGCTGATAAAGACAATCAAATAAGGGATGCTGTTTTGAGTCGATGCAACTGCAAAAGTACATGCACAAAAATTGCTGGAGGAAGGCAGAGACTTGAAACTTGCTTGCACTCTAGAAATTGCAGTGAAGTGCAATAGTATGCATATCTCCAGAAACGGAGGTAAAAGAGACGGTAAGTCCAAAAAAGGGGCGAGAGATCAGAAAAAAAATAATGCAATATAGTAAAGGAAGAGCAGTGGAAGAGATCATTTTGCAAAAATTTGTAAAACAAAAGAAACCTCAAAACAAACAATAAAAAGAGTTGAATAAAATGAGAAAAATCAAGAGTTTGCATTTGTTGATAGAGAAGAGAGCAACATGGAACAAAATAACATTCTCAGTAGGGGGCGTCAGACTACCAATGTCAGTTGACTCAGGAGCAACAAACATGTAGATTAAAGAACATGGGCATGGGCATGGGTATGGGTATGGTAAAAACATCGGAAATGCTGAAAGAAATTAATGTCAAATGCGGTTCAGCCAAATCAGATACGAAAAAAAAAAAACTGTACACATACTCATTGAGTGAACTCTTGCTAGATAAAAGGAATTTTCTGGTGTGAGGTAGGATTTGGAATACGCAGAACAAATTCTGAGTTGACAGTTATTCATGGGCATGGGTAGCCACTACTCGGTAAAGACACAGCAGTTAAATTAGGAGTGCTGAGGATCTCTGATAATCTTGCGGCGATGAGTGATGTGAAGTCAATGATGCGATAGCAATACCCCAAATTGTTCTGTGGAGTAGGTGAATTAAACTAAACATATCAGCCTGCACACAGTAGAGACAGCGCAATGCAGGCAGCTGCACAGCAGTTTATCAGCAGCCATATCACCCTGTAACCCAAGACTGGTTGCCCACTGAAGCTAAGCGGGGCTGAGCCTGGTTAGTACTTGGATGGGAGACCTCCTGAGAAAACCAGGTTGCTGCTGGAAGAGGTGTTAGTGAGGCCAGCAGGGAGCGCTCACCCTGTGGTCTGTGCGGGTCCTAACGCCCCAGTGTAGTGACGGGGACACTATACTGACAAAGAGCGCCGTCCTTCGGATGAGACGTTAAAGCGAGGTCCTGACTCTCTGTGGTCACTAAAAATCCCAGGATGTCTTTGGAAAGAGTAGGGGTGTAACCCCGGCATCCTGGCCAAATTTGCCCAGTGGCCTCTGTCCATCATGGTCTCCTAATCATCCTCCAATATATACTAATTGGCTTCATAACTCTGTCTCCTCTCCACCAGTAAGCTGGTGTGTGGTGGGTGTTCTGGCGCAATATGGCTGCCGTCGCATCATCCAGGTGGATGCTGCACATTGGTGGTGGTTGAGGAGATTCCCCCCTTCTATGTAAAGCGCTTTGAGTGTCCAGAAAGGCGCTATATAAATGTAATGAATTATTATTATTATTATTAGGTGTGTTCTGTTTCACCTCAGAGAGGCTGTTGAGAAAAATGCAGAAATAGGCAAGTGAACACTGCTATCATTTGTGGGAGGTTTCCAATTCCCATATAGGATGAACCGTTGCAAGGAATGAATGGATCAGAACACTAGATCTGAAATGGGGGTACCATCAGCTAAACCCCACGGTTGAGAGACATCACATCTTTTGCCATTCACAATTGCAAAGGTTTAAAAGACTGGTATTTGGAGTTTCTTCAGCAAGTGAGCAGTACCATCACGGTATAGCCACTGTTCTAGCTGCCATCGCAGGAATAGAGAACTGCCTGTGTAAAGCAATATTAAATACGTGTTTGTCAAACCACTGAAAAATTAGCTATTAACTATCCAGCCAAATCTGAATGATAAAAAAAACTATTATAGTACTATTATATATATATATATATATATATATATATATATATATATATATATATATATATATATATATAATAATTGTAGTTATTGTATGGGATAGAATGGTTTGGAATAGATGTAAATATATGTCACTTATTAGCTGTACTCTTTTGGAAGTTCAGAGTAACAGATCTCTGTTCTTGTCTTCAGGTAGAACATTCTGATGAACCAGACATTAATGACGTACAGTATAAACAAAATTCGGTAACACTTTACAATAAGGTTCATTAGTTAACATTAGTTAACTACATTAGTTAACGTTAACTAATAATGAACTGCACTTATACAGCATTTATTCATCTTTGTTAATGTTAATTTCAACATTTACTAATACTTTATTAAAATCTTGTTAACATGAGTTAATGCACTGTGAACTAACATGAACAAACAATGAACAGCTTTATTCATATTAACTAACATTAACAAAGATTCATAAATACTGTAACAAATGTTTTGTTCATGTTAGTTAATACATTAAATAATGTTTAATAAATGAACCTTATTGTAAAGTGTTACCCAAAATTCAACAAACATTTGTAAAATAGTGGGTAAATATGTACTTACTCTTTCTAAATTCTGTCTGTGTTGCTGCATGCCTTCCTAGTGCGAGTTCCAGTTGATGGTGAGAGTGAGCTTCATTCCTTACAAAAAAGTTGAAAACTATTATTATCATATATTTTACCGAGTACTATTCCAGTACCTGCATTACTGATGAGCATTAGCATTAGGGTTGGGTATCGGCAGTGGTGGACAGTAACGAAGTAAATGTAATTCGTTACTGTAATTAAGTAGTTTTTTTGTGTATCTGTACTTTACTGAAGTATTTAAATTTGGGAAGACTTTTACTTTAACTCCACTACATTTCAAAGTCAAATATCTTACTTTTTACTATACTACATTTTCAAAATCAGTTGTTCCTTTTTATATAGTGGATAAAAACTTCAAACGAGCCAACAATCACAATACAGCGCACGCTTTGATTTGAACTTGCCTTGGCGGTATCTATTAAGCGCGAACCAGATTGCGACCATACGGTTGCGACACAGTGATCTCGCCGCCGCGCAGTGACATGATTCGTGTAGCTCTCAATAGTTCCAAACAAATCGCGTTGCCAATGATTTTAAGCGGGGCAGAGAGCCGCAGCTATTATTGCAGCAAATATCGGTCAATATTGACGCATAATGTACATTGCGTTTTACATTGACACTTAAATTACTTGCATATAATAGCATGTTTTCTTCTTCTGGGGAGTAGCAGAAACACTGCATTAATACGTTTTTGTGTTTAATTTTGGAGGGAAATTGGCTGCTCCCATAATATAGAATATATATATAAATGTGTGTGTGTGTGTGTGTGTGTGTGTGTGTGTGTGTTTGTGTGTGTATTTAATGGCGTTGTGCAGGTTTATGTGACTATATCATAACATTAGGATTTTAATAACTATGACCAGACGCTCGAGAAAAATATACAGTAAATACTGTAAATGTATTAAACCTTATGGAACAGTCCCCTTCCCTCCAAAATTAAATGCACAAAAAATATTTTCAATTCAAATATATATATTGGCACACCAATCTATTAATAAAATGACATTAATTAGTCAAATATATATATATATATATATATATATATATATATATATATATATATATATAATGACTAATTTTTATTAATGACATTAAAGGAAATTATATAAAGGAAATATATATATATATATACCGTATATATATATATATATATATATATATATATATATATATATATATATATATATATATATGACTAATTAATGTCATTTTATTAATAGATTGGTGTGCCAAGGGTGACATTACAGTCTTCACGTAGACTGAGTTAAGTAAGAGTCTTGTGACAAAAATTATAATAGGACATTATAGCCATAAAAAAATCATAGTACTTGGGTACTTAAGTACATTTGAAGGCAAATACTTTTGTACTTTTACTCAAGTGAATGTTTAAAGGCAGCACTTTTACTTTTACTTGAGTAATATTTTACCTTGAGTATCTTTACTTTAACTCAAGTATATGGTATGTGTACTTCGTCCACCTCTGGGTGTCGGTTGGGTTTTATCCGATACCAGTACCTGTATTTTTTAAACTGTTCCGGTGCTTAAACGGTTCTTGAACCGGTACTTAAGAAAACGAAACTGCACACACTTTGTCAAAAAATAATACCCTTTTATTTACAGGGCCAAACTGGACACAATATTAACTTAAATATTTAAATATTTTCTGATTTCTGATTAAATAAAAAATTGCGCCGTTTAATAGGCTATTGATGTAAAACACTTAAGTTAAGATCAACATTTTGTCTTCACATATTATGACTTTTACTTTAAACAGAGACATATCTGACACTGAGCATAAATATTGAACATATAAAGAAGTGTTGGAACTTTGTTAAAACATTTTGCACACGTTGTCACACTCTGTTTAATGGCAACGGTGTTTGCTAGCCTACTTGATATGCAAGATTTGCAGTTGGCATTAAAATAGGCCTACTAGACTTACCCGAAGAGGAACGGCTGCTGTTATCATCATCTGTGATGTCGTGACCCGATCACACTAAATGCGTCTCTATAACACGCAGTGTGTTTATCGTGTAATTTATACGCGAAAAGTTTTTACGTGCATAGGATACACATGGGTTGGTTAGGGTAGGTTTAGTAGTGGTGTGGGGTGTGTGTGTGTTACACGTTTGGGTAGAATTAGTGGTGTGGGATGTGTGTGTGTTACACGCAATGAAGTGTGTAGGCTAAAAAACTGCGTATCCACGCAAAAATTGCACGATAAACACACTGCGTGCTATAGAGACACTGGCAGCCTGCTTGAACTTTCGTCAAGCGTGTCAGAGGTTCTGGGTTCTAATCCGCATTCGTACTGTTTTTTTTCCTCATCAAAACCGATTATGCTCATCAGTGGTTGTATATCAAGCAGGGACACGTTTGTGTGCATTATATTTTGTGATTTCACCGGAACAAATAGAGAGTCTCCGCAATCGGCGCGCGTCCGAGTGAAGACAGTGCGGTGTGCGCGAGGTGAAAACACTGTATCCGCGCCACTGATCGCAACAGCAACGAGCACTTTGATCACTTGATTTAAAAAACACATTTCAGCGCTAGATCGTCTCTTATTTAACAAACGAACAAAATGAATGCTCTGCTGGTTAACTGGACATGTTTTATTTATATGTATTGGATCATTCGTGCCGCAAGATGTTTTACAGGGGGCGGTAAAACAAATTTTTATTTACCGTTTATGTCGGAACCGGTTCCCTATTGGCACCGAGTTTCGGTACCCAACCCTAATTAGCATGCTGATAACAAAGCAAACATATGTAACATTATCAACCAACCTCCAAATATAAGTAATAAAGTCATACAGGCTCATATTGTATTATCACTAAACAAAATTGAACTAAAATCTGTAAAATAGTGGGTAAATATTTACGTACTCTTTCTGATTTCCTGTGTTGCTGCGTGCCCTCCGAGTAGCAGGTGAAGGTAGTGAAGCTGCTGCTACATTCCTTTAAAAAGTTGAAAACTATTATTACATAAATATTTCAAAGTATAGTACTATTAGCCTATATGAATAACTGATGTGAATAATGGTAGATGAGTGCTTTGCGTGTCAATATGCCATTACCGGAGATAGCAAACCGCAAACACTAACACATGTGCGCGCTTCATCAAATCATTTACACATTTCAGCACATATACAAAAGATATTTGCGAGCTCACGCTTCTTTGATAATGAGGCAGCATAAACACTATAGTCAAAATATTATCTAAACATACATAATATTTTTTTAATATCATTTTACATATCATATAGCATATAGCCGGCTAGACCATTTAAATTTAACTAAAACCTGCCTATTAAGACATATTTTATATTTCAATACTCTGAATATTAGTAGATGGCAAGTCTGGAAATCGTCTAACCAGTAAAATATGTACATGTTTATAAAAAATTGCTTGTCAACTAATTTAAGTTAAACTAAAAGACTTACTCTTCCGAAATTGTATCCACGGCTGGATCAAGTCGCACTTCAAAATACAAACGTTCATCGTCGGAGTCCCGCTGCTCTTCTTCTGAGGAAAATGTGAACTCTTCATCACTATCCAGGACGAGCTGAAGAGCTTCCTCGCCGGTGTAGCGTGCTATCTTCCGAACGTGCAGGAAAGTGAATGAATGATGAAAATTGCTGCTTTTAAGGCATTTGCCTGGGGGCGTTTATCTATTTCGATAATGAGCTAAGAAAGGATAAACTGAACTTTTCTTTAGTTTCATACAGATTACATTCCAAGAGAATAGCTGTTTTAAATGTGAATTGTTTTATTTAAAAGTAGACATTTAAATCTTTTGTCACAGGTCGGAGCGGACGACGTGAGCACCGCCCCTCCCTTGATCTCCACCTCGGGGAGGTTCCCAGGGATACCCCAGACGACCAGACAGAACGAGGACACTGGAATGGAAGTTTAAAATACAGCTCTTTATTAATTTACTTAAAATAGGGGAGGGGGAGGTGAAGGGGCTAAAATCCAGGGGGACTGGAGGGTGAGGACGCCGCCTCGGAGCCCGCTGTCTCCGTCACGGGAGAACCTCAGATAAGTCGTCTCGTTCGTTGACTCAATGTCTGGCTTCAATGTCCTTCTATTTGCTGACTCGTCTCTCCTCTTTCCCAGGTCGCACTCCTTGCCTCAGGCGTGGTTCGGCGGCTCCCTTGAGGGATGGGTCAGTGGTCCGGCGGTATAAAGGTAAGTACCTCCTGGACCTTCACGCCACGGCGCGCTCCTTCTCCTGGGCACAGAGATATAACAAAGAAGTACTGGGGTCAGGGGTGACAGGGTTACCTCTTGTCTCGGGCGTGGTTCGGCGGCTTCCTTTAGGGATGGGTCAGTGGTCTGGCGGTATAACGGTAAACAACTCCAGGGCATCCGCTGGATCGGGGTCAACACTGGGACTTTCGTTTGGTATACAGGTAAGTATAACTTTGCTCACTGGATATCACTCACAGACTTCGTAGGCACGGTACATCCGTTTCTCTCCTCGGCTCGGGCTCTGTGATAGCGATGGCTCGGGGCTTGAACACGGCTTAAATATATGGGCCAGCCGCTCCGCCAGCTTCGGGATCCTTATCCTCCCCAGAGAGGGGGTCGGTCTGGAAAGTGGTCTTTGTGACGACACGCACACAACACAGCACCACACGGCAAATTCCAAGTGTACACTCTCACAGTCAAGACACTGACTCACCCACGGCACTCCACCCACAGGCGTGATCTGCTCGCTTTTTTTCTTATCAGTGCAAAAGAGATTCAAAATACTTTGTTGGTTTTGATCTTACATTTAAGTGTTTTACATCATTCGATCCAGTTAAGTTTCTATTTTTTTGTGTATACTCACAATAAAAACAAAGTGTTGTGTCTTTCGCCAAATAAAGAAAAATAAACATGATGCGAGTTCTGCCTTCTCTCTGTCAGGGAAGTCCATTCTGAAACGTGTCCGAAAATGAACTGTAACTCAGCGAATACTTGTCACTCAGGAACGAGAGATTTGTCTTTATGAAGCTAGAATTCTCTTCTTTTAAATGAAGTCATTTATATTAAAAAACACATATTCTTAGTTTATGTAATCCGTTTGAAACCAAGGAGAGGCGCAGTTTTTCGTTCTCTCTTCATTATTTTTAATGAGCTGATGCCGCCACGCCCCCCGGCGCTATTCACATGCTAATAGTTGAGGTGATCTATACGCATTGCACACGCCCTCCGATCAATGCCATGATGAAAACACGCAGTTCCCTTTCGTTGTCACTTCGAGTTACGTCGAATGACGACGAATGGGGTTCGCTTAGAAGCCTATCCTCTTCGAATATTAATAAAACGAGCCAATGGCAAGCAAATGCCATGGGTCTGCTGAATTTGCATAGCGTAACTCCGCCCCACAGTGTGGGTATATAAGGAAGTGAGCCGGCAACATGCAGATATGTTTTCGCTTTCGGAGCCAAGTTTATCCTTCACTCCACAAGCCATCCTGAGTATCATCTCTTTATTCCTCTTCGAGACGAGCTTCCCTCCAGGTGTTGGTGTGACAGCGAGTTCCAGCGAGTGCACATTCCCTGCGATCTGAGCAGTGATCTGCCAGTGTGTGTGTGTTCTCTCCCTGGTCGCTTCAGCATCTGCGGGGATCTTCCTTCTCTCTAAAAGAGTCCCCTCATCCACACCCCGATCTACCAGCTCTAGTGCAAATAGAGCTGGTACTTCGGCTGGTGGCCAGGGTGACCTGAGGGTGACGGTGTGGCAACAACAACCGACGATTCGTCCTCGGGCCACATCCACCTCTCAAGTGCCGCAACCCGCGAGCCGACCAGATGATGCGCTCGATCAGTCCCGGCCAACGGTCGGTGGCGGACCGGGCGCGCCGTCTGGCGCTCCTAATGACGATGCTATGTCGATCACAGCATCACAAGGTGGGCAGGAGTCCTCGGGAGATGAGGGGTCGGCTGTGCTGCCGCCTTCGGGCGCGTCAGCATTGCCCGATCCTGATCCCGAGCTGACGGCCATGCTTTCCCGGGCAGCCGCGAGCATCGGGCTAGAGTGCAATCCACCACCCTGCCCCGAGCGCTCGCGTCTGGACGATTGGTTTTTGGGGGCGGCCGCCGATTCACGTCGGCGTCCGACTCCAATGCCTTTCTTCCCGGATGTGCATGAGGAGGTCTCGAGGTCCTGGAAGGCACCCTTGTCTTCCCGTGATCGCTCGGCGACCTCCTCCGCCTTTCCTCCTCTCGATCAGGCGGCTGTTTACGGGTACACTGGGGTACCTATGGTTGAACGTTCTGTTGCGATGCAACTGTGTCCTCAGAGCGCTTCTTCCCGTGGTGATCCTAAGCACCCCTCCAAAGCCTGTAGGTTTTCGTCGACCCTGGTGGCGAAGACCTATAGAGCTGCGGGGCAGGCAGCCGCCTCACTGCATGCCATGGCCACTCTGCAGGTCTACCAGGCCCAGATGCTCAGGGACATGCACGAGGGGAGGACTGACCCAGGGCTCTTCAATGAGCTGCGTGCCGCCACTGACCTCGCTCTCCGGGCGACGAAAGTGACCGCACGCTCCCTGGGCCAGGTGATGTCCACTAGTGTGGTCCAGGAGAGACACCTCTGGCTCAACCTGGCCGATATGAGGGACGCTGAGCGGACTCGTCTGCTCGACGCCCCCATATCCCAGGCTGGCCTCTTCGGCGGAGCGGTTGAAGATTTTGCCCAACAGTTTTCAACCGCCCAGAAGCAGACTAAGGCTATCAAACACATTCTGCCCCGACGGCCCGCTGCTGCCTCCACCCAGCCGTCGGTTCAGACGCCTCAGCCTGCTCGCCGCCGAGGGCACCCTCCCGCGGCTCCCGCCCCTCCCGCACGGCCCCAGCAGCAGCCTTCACCCGGGCCGCGTCGTGGAGGACGCCGCAGGCAGGCGCCACAGCCCTCTCCAGCCCCGCGCCCCGCTAAACGCCAGGCCAAGCGGCGCTCCTGAGATGGGCTGCTCAGAGATGGCAATCAGTTTTTCACAGGAGATGGTAGCAGGACCACTCCTTCCCCCGGTGGAGGGCCGGGGGAGAATCTTTTGTTCTCGAATCGACTCGGTCGCCATGTGCGCGCAGCTTACGGGCGAGCGCGCGCAGTCACTGCTGACTTGCCTGAGACAAATCCAGAGCAAGAGTGTGGTTCCACTGAAACTTTTTCAGAGGCTCCTGGGGCATATGGCATCTGCAGCCGCGGTAACGCCGCTTGGATTGCTTCATATGAGACCGCTTCAGCACTGGCTTCACGATCGAGTCCCGAGGTGGGCATGGCACCAGGGCAAGCTCCGAGTACCAGTTACTCCGACCTGCCGTCAGACCTTCTCCCCGTGGACGAACCTCAGCTTTCTACGGGCCGGAGTGCCCTTAGAACGAGTTTCCAGGCATGTTGTTGTGTCAACGGATGCCTCCTCCACGGGCTGGGGTGCCATGTGCAATGGACATGCTGCCGCGGGCTCCTGGACAGGACCCCACCGCCTATGGCATGTCAATTGCCTCGAGTTGCTGGCAGTACGTCTCGCTCTGCACCACTTCCGGGCGCTGCTCAAGAACCAGCACGTACTAGTCCGATCAGACAATACCGCGACAGTAGCGTACATCAACCGACAAGGTGGTCTACGCTCCCGCCGTATGTCGCAACTCGCCCGCCACCTCCTCTTATGGAGTCAGAAGCATCTGAGGTCGCTTCGAGCCATTTATATTCCGGGAGACCTGAACTGTGCAGCCGACGAGCTCTCACGGCTTCAGCCTCTTCCTGGAGAATGGAGACTCCATCCCCAGGCGGTCCAGCTGATTTGGGATCAGTTCGGGGACGCACAGGTAGACCTGTTTGCCTCCCACGACTCGTCCCACTGCGCCCAGTTTTACTCCCTGACCGAGGGCACGCTCGGCACGGACGCTCTGGCGCACAGCTGGCCCCGGGGCCTCCGCAAGTATGCGTTTCCCCCAGTGAGCCTTCTTGCACAGACCCTGTGCAAGATCAGGGAGGACGAGGAGCAGGTCATATTGGTTGCGCCGCACTGGCCCACCCGAACCTGGTTCTCCGAACTTGTACTCCTCGCGACAGCACCTCCCTGGCCAATTCCTCTGAGGAAGGACCTCCTTTCTCAGGGACGGGGCACCCTTTGGCACCCTCGTCCCGATCTCTGGAACCTCCACGTGTGGCTCCTGGACGGGACGAGGCAGGTTTGAGTACCCTACCACCAGCGGTGGTGGCTACCATCACTTCCGCTAGAGCGTCGTCCACTAGACATGCCTACGCGTTGAAGTGGAACCTCTTCGTCTCTTGGTGCTCTTCTCACTCAGAAGACCCCAGATCATGCCCGATCAGTGTCGTGCTTTCCTTCCTGCAGGATGGGTTGGAGCGAAGGCTGTCTCCCTCCACCCTGAAAGTATATGTTGCCGCTAGCGCCGCACATCACGACGCAGTTGATGGTAAGTCCGTGGGAAAGCACGACCTGGTCATCAGGTTCCTGAGAGGAGCGAGGAGACTACAGCCTCCTCGCCCTCCTCTCGTTCCCTCTTGGGACCTCTCAGTGGTACTAACTGCCCTGCAGAGTGCTCCCTTTGAGCCTCTGCAATCAGTGGAGCTTAAGTTCCTGTCAATTAAGACAGCGCTCCTGGTTGCTCTGGCCTCCATCAAGAGGGTAGGGGACCTGCACGCATTTTCTGTAGACGAAGCGTGCCTGGAATTCGGGCCGGCCTTTTCTCACGTGATCCTGAGACCCCGGCCTGGATATGTGCCCAAGGTTCCCACCACTCCCTTCCGGGACCAGGTGGTGAACCTGCAAGCGCTGCCCCTGGAGGAGGCAGACCCAGCCTTGGCATTGCTCTGTCCAGTACGCGCCCTCCGTGCTTACGTAGACAGAACGCAATGTTTCAGGACCTCAGACCAGCTCTTTGTCTGTTATGGTGGGAAGCTGAAGGGAAGGGCTCTCTCCAAGCAAAGGTTGTCTCACTGGATAGTGGACGCCATTGCTTTGGCTTACCAGCAGCAAGGTCGACCGTGCCCCCTTGGTGTGACGGCCCACTCCACCCGGAGTGTGGCCTCCTCTTGGGCTCTAGCGCATGGCGCCTCGCTAACAGACATCTGCAGAGCTGCAGGCTGGGCGACACCCAACACATTCGCTAGATTCTACAATCTCCGAGTGGAGCCAGTGTCCTCCCGAGTACTCGCTTCAACCAGCCGGTGCTAGGACCCGCTCAGGTGTCTTCGCTTGCTCGCCATTCCACTCCACGGACTGGATACGTGCGATATTCTCCTCAGGTGAGCCTGATAAGCCCTGAGTTCCTCCAGCGCTGTTGACGTCAACGCCAGAGTTATGCCTCCGGCAGCTTTCGCGTTGGCTAGGTGCCACCATGTGCATGGTTCCCCCGCTGGGCGACCCCCACGTGTGTATTTCCACTGTAAGCCTCCTTCGAGCATGTGTCTTTCCCTTGGCAAGCCAGTCTGCCACCCCTGGGGTTGAAATACTCCACCCTACGGGCTGGACACCCCAGTGTTCTCCGTATGCTCCCCCCTCCGGGTCATATGTGTTTTCTTAAATCCCCCCCCTTCGGGCGGGCACTGATTGCATATTTCCACTGTGATATGCTTCCCAGTGTACCTTGGTATTCCTGTGTTAAGTAGGAGTCCTTCGTCCGTGCTAGTCTCACGACAGGGAGCTCAGACTTACGCAGGGCACTGGAAGACAGCCGAGGTGGCGTGATTGGACTGGGAACCCCATTCGTCGTCATTCGACGTAACTCGAAGTGACAACGAAAGGGAACGTCTCGGTTACGGATGTAACCCTCGTTCCCTAAGTAGGGAACGGAGACGTTACGTCTTCCTGCCACTTCCGCTGTACCGCTGGAACAGCCTGAGTTCAGCTTGGCTCCTTCAGCGAAGAAACATATCTGCATGTTGCCGGCTCACTTCCTTATATACCCACACTGTGGGGCGGAGTTACGCTATGCAAATTCAGCAGACCCATGGCATTTGCTTGCCATTGGCTCGTTTTATTAATATTCGAAGAGGATAGGCTTCTAAGCGAACCCCATTCGTCGTCATTCGACGTAACGTCTCCGTTCCCTACTCAGGGAACGAGGGTTACATCCGTAACCGAGACGTTTCTCGTCATATTCACGGATAGTTCATCGCGTTTTGAGGATGGCACGCTTCCCCGGTAAAGTCGTCCTCCAGATGATTATGGACAGCGAGGAAGAATTCACCTTTTCCTCAGAGAAACGGTTGCATCTCAGACGGAGAACGGCTGCATTTTCAAGAGCGAATTGATCCCACAGAGGATACAAGTTCGAGTAAGTTGTTTAGTGTTTATATAATTCTTTTCTGATTAGGCTATATAGAACTCATGTGAATTTTCAGACTATATTTTGCTTAGTTTTGGTTAGCTTTTGACATCTTACAGGAAAGATTGCCTTACAATATCCCTAACATTCGTATATGGTCGTGTTTCAATGTGATATTACTCTCTAAACATATTTGTATTATATTTCAATCCGTTTTGATAAGCTTATGACACTGATTATCATGCTAAAAAATACTGACTTTTGCGAATATCTGCTTAGGTGTAAATATGATTTCGTGCAAATATATTTCAGCCTCCGGTAAAATGTGATACTGTCTAAATACTACACATTATATTTTTATATATAAATGTTCGGTTTTGGTTAGCCTATGACACACGCTAAAATATTGCCACAGATGATTGTGAATGCAGGTGTAAATGTTTGAAATGCTCTAAATGCGTGCGCAGATAATGGCCATCAACAGCTCGCGATCTATGGCCCATAAATAGATATTTCTCCGTCCTATGGCCCATTAACAGATATATAGACTACATGCATTGTGCGTCCATACCCATTAATCGCCCATCTTTGGATAATGTATGCTAACACAGTTGTTTTTATTTTTTTAGGAATGTGTTTGCATCACTCTCCTTCTCCAGCACCGCAGAGGACGCAGGTGTCGTTCAGTTCTCAATCGAGAATGATGGTAAGTGCACAGACGTAATATTTTACTCATGAAATGTAATTGTGTTTACAATATACATAATATACTCGTCATAATATACAAGTAGGGCTTACCTATTCTTGTGTGAAATTACAAAATCGGTTGTCTTTTTCTTAATCCATGGCCATAGTGATTGATAGCGATAATAATACAGTTTCTTTGATTGTGTTATCAACAGATGTGACAATGAACATGTCCAAGCACCGGTCCCGAAGAGAGCCATGGCAAACAAGCAACAGGTCCAAGTCCACCCTGTCATGGAAAACCGAGACTGATGTTGACATGGTTGCACAGACTGCGTGATTCCTGAGTAATATTCACAATATTACTGTTGTTTCTGTATTTTTTATCAAATAAATGCAGCCATCTTCCAAAAATATTAAAAATGGTAATGTGTCCAAACGTTTGACTGGTACTATGTGTTTATATATGTACGGTAGCACTGTGGTCTTGTGAGGCACAACATTTAGTTCCTCCACATAGAGGAATTACAATAAAAACAGATTAAAAAACAAAACCTTAGAATCTCTTCTCATTCTCAGATTCTCCTCTCTGCCTCACAGCACCTTGATGGGGGCATTAGCCATTGGGGGAGTGTCTATTGTCTCCCCTCATTCATATTCATGGCCATCAACACCCCTACGCATAAAGCAGTACTGGCACAAAAACTGACTTGCAAAGTTTAAATCATTATATTGTTGTTTTGTGAAAGAGTGATCAGAATGATTTTCACATCATTTTGTAGTAAACATTCTAGCCTACAAGAATGGTAACTCAAAAGTCTTGTGCCAAACTATTCAGTATGAGTTATATGAGCTCATTGCAGTGACAAATTTTCCCCCAAAACTTACTAACCACGCATAATATTTTTTTTCTATAAAATGCAAACATGTAACTTCCATTTTGCTCACATATTATTGTAGCAGAGTTTGTGCTGCAATACAGCATAATTATGTGTTGGCCAAAGGTATGTTGTAAGTAGCTGAAATAAGCACAAATGTCAGGGCATGTCAAAACCTCTCAAGGGCCCCAAAAACCCCTCAGACCCCAGGGGGTTAAGGTCCAGAGACCACTTTTTCCACGTCGTTTATCTCGGGGGGGGGGGGGGGGGGGGGAAGGACCAGCAAGGGAGAACGTCGCTGCCGCACCGTCTTTCCTTTTCACTGTCGCTGGCTCGCCCACGCTCACTCTACGCAGTGGGGCCTAGATCCAACTTCACAAAGCTCACAGATGATACACTTCCGATGAATTTTCTACTGCATAAGTTTCTCAGGGTACTCACGCATCGATCAACCCGTGTGCTCGTCTTGTTCCCTCTTGCAGTGCTCCGCTCGCGTCCTGGCCGCTGTGCTCTCTCTCCCAAAGGGATTCTTGGATCCTTGATCGCTCAGTCCACAATATTCACCAGGCGTTGCCCTTCGTGTTTTGCACAGATGCCCAGATCCTCTCGCCGCGACGGCTGAAAGCGGTTACCACCACGCTTGGCCTGAACCCGACCCGGAACCCACAGCCGCGGCGGTGCGCGACCGCCGCAACAACCCGCCGTAACAACTTGCCGTCCCAACTTCCCGCGCCAACTGATTTCTGGAAGCCCTCCTTATACTCCTCCTGCTTCCCCTTCATCCAATCCGGGGATCGCGCTGCTCATTGCCGCACCTGCCGCCGATTAACCCTGATGTTGGAGCCGGGAAGGGAAACCGGAAGTGGTGGTGTTTGATCCGGGCGGAACCAATCTCTGCCACTATGGTTCCGCCCCAGGAGAAGTCACCCCGTGACACTTTCTTTAGACATATGTTTCATGTTTGAGTGATAAGTATTAGCTGAGTTTCAGTTTATGCTCCAGACTTGTTTCAGAAAGATTTTTGCGGAGAGTGAGCTGAAAGCGCACCCTGTTTAAAGGTGCTCTAATCGATCTCGGTTGGCGTAACCTCTTGTTGATGTTTGAATTATTATCAAACAAAACTGAGGCTAGCTAGACCCTCCCTCCTCCTCATCCACGCAATAACCCCCCAAACCCCACCCCACATCATTCTTGTCGGTTATTGGCGTTATGTTTCGTGATGCGGGTCGCTCTGTTTATTGCTCAGTTTGTTTTTGCTGCTGTTTGTGGAGCTTGGGCTTTACAGTGTGTTCAGGGGACAGGCAGCTAGCGGATAGTGAGGAGATGTTGCGGTATGTAAAAAAAAAAAGTTTTGGCCTAAAAAAACGCGCGAGATCGCTTAGAGCACCTTTAATTTATTTATTTTACAAAAACACAAGGTTTTGATGTTAATGTGAGTGTACACAAATAATAGAAGACCCTCTATAGTTTATAATCATGTATTGATGTTATTTATATGACCATAAATGACAAAGTATTTTAAGTCTATGTTGCTGCTATGTGAAAAAACCCCAGGAAAACCCGCCGGCGCATTTGCCGACCCCAGCGGGTTAACGCGCCACCCGTGCACTCAGTTATTTATTTATCTCTCGAGCGCCGGCGCCTTTGAGTTCATCAAAAGACCAGGGGCCTGTTTCAGAAAGGAGGTTAAGTGAAAACTCTGAGTATGTTAAACCTGAAATGAGGGAAACTCTGGGTTTTCCGTTTCAGAATGGGAGGTATATCAAACCCAAGAAAGCAGAGTAAGTCAAGCCCGTTTCTGAAAGAGGGGTAACTTATACTCAGAGTCAGTTTCCATGGCAACTTACTCTGTGAACCTAACCTGGTCGGGAGCAGGTTTTCTTCGGTAAACCCAGAGTTTCTTGCGGTCTCCTCCCCTTTTTTAAAGAGGAAGCGGTGTTTAAACACTTCATTCATTCTTTCTGTACATTTATTTATTGCTGTTTTTTCCTCTGTTTTAAAAAAGAAATTAATAAGATGAAGTATATTTAACGTTAACTCCTTAACTGGCAACTGAAAATACAGTACATTAGAGTTACATCATGTAGTTCTAAACAAATTCTACAGAATTAAACTGTGGCATTTACTGAAAATCACTTGGGGGATAAGAATGTCCGTTTATACTTAGATATAAACTTCGATTCTATAGGCTACGCCACATACGAATGTGAATGTGTAGATTGTCTGATGTGTAGACACATAATATTAACATTACCCTGTAGGCCTCTCTGTGGCGCAGAAACTGTTTCTTCATCCCCATCGTCCTGTGAAGATGAGCATTTGTACACTTTATACACTATTGTACACTATTTGTCAATTTCTGGTGTATTGAGTAGGCAACTTACAACTGTCTGGGGTTCTGTTGGGACAGGAGGCTCCAAAAGACAGATATTAGTCTCTAGATAGATATTAGTCCCAATAGAATCTATTGGGACCAACGAAAAACTCAACCCAAAGTAAAATAAATGGAAATATCAAAAATACCCTATATAAAAAATAACACATAGACCTCTTACATTTTATGAAGGCCCTTGGATCTCCGGGAGTGACCGGCTCTGATGAAGGAACTCCAGGAATTCCCTCAGCCAAAAATGCTGCTGCACTGCTAGACACTGGATGCTATTTAGTTATGTAATATGTCAAATGTTTGTAAAGTCAGATAGCCTACACCCATGATATGCTCAAGCCTTACCTGATTGGATTATGTTTTTATATTTTTTTTATTTTCAGCTGCTGCCACATTCTTTTAATGCCTGCAGGATTGCACATAGCCTACATGCAAATTAAAATTAGGTTGAATAACTGTTCTTCCAGTTTCACCTGATATTATAACAGTTACTCTAAAATAGTTATTAATTACTAACTACAAATTACATCTTCAACAGTGTAATTAGATTAATGTAATAATTACTATCTTTAGAAAGTATTGGTCTACTTATTATTAATTACTAAGTCAACCTCAACCACTTGAACAATACAATGAGGAGAGACAAGAAACTGCACTTTTAATGCTTTCAAACTGAACAATATACAATTGCATGAATTATTCTTGAATTGACCAAAGTGTGTAGAGGGAGAGGGTTACATTCAAAATATACCTTTTAAAAATGTATGTTAAATTCACTATTGTTTTATACAGAATTGTTCTATAGTCTATGCAGTAGCCTATTTAATGTAATTACATCAGATTTTATTTTAAATTACAGAAGAATTAAGAGTAATCCCTTTAATTAAATTACAATATTTAGATTACTTGGTAATTAATTACACCCAACACTGTATAACAGTAATTCCACTTTGTGTCTGGCGCTGTTGCCATGGTGACTCATAATATCTGCGCTCCATTGATAATGGCTTTTTATAGTTGTGGTGCACACGCTCAACTCAGAGTCAGTCAACTTCGAGTTGATTGAACTAACTAATTTCAGCTGATCTGAAACCGAAAACTCAGAGTTTCCCATCTCAGGGTAAGTCAACTCAGAGTTCAAGTTTTAACTCAGAGTTGGTTGAACCTCCTTATTGAAACAGGCCCCAGGTGAGTAAGAATCAGTCAACAAACACGGTGAGTAATAAAAATAGTCCAACGAGCACACTCAGGCCCTTAAGAGAGCAGCCAGAAAAATGGAGTGCAACTGGAAGAAAACAAAACTAAAGGTATTTCACGTTTCATGGAAGGAGAGCTCGATTGCTTACAGAGAGGCTTTAAAATCTGCTAGATCTGCTTATTTTTCAACCCTATTAGAAGGAAATAAACATAATCCTAAGTATTTATTTGAAACAGTGGCTAAACTAACGAAAAAGAAAGCTTCTAGCCAAGAAGTTTCCAAGCAACTCAGCAGTAATGAATTTATGAACTTCTTCACTTATAAGATTGATAATATCAGGGACAAAATTATAGCTATGCAACCGTCTAATACAGTATCGCATCAGGGAGAGGATTGTAGTCTCCCTGAGGAAAAATTTGATTAATTTATTGCTATAGGAGAGGAAGAATTTTGCAAACTCGTCAAATCATCTAAATCGACAACATGTATGTTAGACCCTATACCGACTAAGCTACTGAAAGAGATGCTTCCAGATGTCATAGATCCTCTTCTTAATATCATTCATTCGTCTTTGTCTCTAGGATATGTGTAAAACCTTTAAACTGGCTATGATTAAACCGCTTGTTAAAAAAAACGCAACTTGACAATACAAAATTAGTCAATTACAGGCCGATCTCAAATCTGCCTGTTCTGTCAAAGATACTATTAAAATACATGTAATTACGTAAATTAGGTGTAAATTAACTATACAGGATATAGATGGGCTCAAAAGAAACAGTATGCTGGTGGGAGAGTGTTTTTATATTACAATAGGAGTATTCAGTGGATTAAATCATTTACTAGATTAACGATCGTTCAAGCGACAAATTAAACTCACTCATACTGTCATAAATTACTAAAACGTCATTCCTTTTTGACAAATAATAAATTGTATTTTCTCTAATAGTCAACATAATGCAGGGGAAACTGTAAAGTGAACTGCAGCAGTGCTAAACTTGCATCATTAAATTACAACACTCAAACTGTAAATGCATGAATTAAACTCACTGAGACTGTCGACAGTTTATTTTCCATGCATCATTTTATTATATCCATGTATGTGGTTACAGTCAAATCATATAAAACATTGAAATCGCCCTCGTAACTCTTACGAGGAACAACTCTTCGGTCTTGCCAGCACTCCGAGACGGTGACGTGACGTGAGCTCCACTGAAAGTCTTTCCTATTGGTTGTCGCTCGTGAAAATCGCTTCTCATTTGCATAAAGTTAAAATTTCGGAACTTTTGTCGTGTGTCTCCCGTCGCTTGACATGCCCATATTCTGTCTCCAACGGTCACTGTCGCTCGTGTCACCGGAAGTCGCCTGCACTTCATTGAAATGAATGGGATCTTGTCGCTTCGTCACTGCGTGCCGCTGGCGGTGTGAACGGGGCTTTAGTTGCATTTGTTGGCGTGATCTATCAGGACAGTTTTTAGTTTGCAGCTTCGATAAGAGTCATTTCTCTTTGTGCAGCCACTTTCATTCCATTTTGATCAAATCTTCTTTTAAGCTCAGTTTAGATTAAGTCTACTGCCTCAAAGAACTGACGTTGCCACTGTGCTTCTCCAGATTTGCACACCAGAGTCTCTGGTTCTGAAGTGTTGCGGATGCGAGCTGGGGTTTTGCTCAATCTGGAGGGATTTGCTATTTTCAAATTGTTGCATCTTGCAGTGGTGTTAACCCTCTGGGAACCAAAAACACGCCGGCGCGTTTTCCTCTGTTTTTTTTTCACATAGCAGCAAAATAGACTTAAAATACTCCCGTCATTTTTAGTCATACAGGCTTAAGAAAAATGAAAAAATAAACTGTTAAATGTCTAATTTATGGGTTCACTTAAAATAAAACGAAATAAAACATTGTACTTTAAAGAAAGTAAACAGGGTGTGCTTTCTGCCTCTCCGTCTCCGTGAACTTTTTTTCTAGTGCACGTCTGTAAACTTAAACAAAACTCAGCGAATACTATTCACTCAGACATGAGCTATATATCTCTATAATCATTTAAGTGTGTAGTTTTAAATGATCTAATTCAAAACTAAAACAAACATTCTCTGTTTATGTAATCTATATAAAAAGAGAGAGAGATCAGCCGTTCTCATTATCGTTCTGGCAGCTCATTACTCTGCTAATGTGACACGCCCATGGAGAGCGCGCGCTATTCAAACGCAGATAATCTGAAGCAACACACGCAAACCAGTCAACGCCCACAACAGCTGGAAAACACACTGTGAGGAATAATAATATCATGATAATCCTGGAAATTTTACCTCAAACGTGCTGGAGTAGCCTAACAACGGATCCAGCTGCAGATCAGTGAGTGCTTTGTTCTAATCGCGATATGAAATGGTGTCTGTAAACCACAAAAGACTGTTTAAATTTAAATCGCGTTTCTGTGTTTGAATGAATGCACGGCACATATGCATGTTGTTGTTTACTACAGCTCGCGCGTGTCTGTGTGTGAATGAAACTATCTATATTGCCTACTGAGATGAGTAAAAATCGACTGAATACGTTGAAATAAAATGTCTTTGTATAAGCAACATATTAAACTGCAAATTAACATTTATGCCCTAATATATATTATAAAAGACGATGGGCCCTATCTTGCACCCAGCGCAATTGACTTTGAACACCGACGCATGTATCATTCCTATTTTGCACCCGCGCAAAGCGGACTTTTCCCCTCCACAGACGCACGTCGGTAAATTAGGGAATGAACTTGCGCTCGCGGGGGCGGTTCAGCGCAAAGAGGAGGCGTGTTCCGGCGCAAAACTCCCCTGGTGCCATTTTCCAGTTTTAGAAAGCAATTGCGCCACTGACCAGGAAAAAAAACAGTCTAAAGACAGTGGCGCGTTGCGCGTTAGTGATATGGTATTTTAAGGGCGCGTGCTTGGCCATAATGTAGCGTGTTAACGCGCATCCACTTTGATTCTCTAATAATTATAAACAGACGCAGCAGTTTTCATTTTTGCAAATCATACATTATTACAAGGAAAAATATTAACACACGAGGGAAATCATTGTTGTGTCCGTGAAGATGTGAAAAAGATCTATTTAAAAAAAAATCTAGATTAGGCTACACATTTACCCAAATTATACGCCTGTTTAACCGAAGCTAATTTGGGTGGGTTTCTCCCATCATCCCCAATGTCACTTCTCTGTGTTTTACGGCCCTGACGAGAACGTCGGTCTCCTCGGCTGTGAACTGCTCCTGGCGTGTGCTGGCAAATCCGCCGTTATAATAGCATTCCGCCATGGAACAAGCGCGTCTGCTCTTAAAGGGAATGTGAGAGGACGCTCTGATTGGTTTATTTCACGTTACGCCCTAACCACACCTATGAATAATGAAGCTACTTCAGACCAACCCCTTTTAGATTTGCGCTTTGTCACTTGCATTTCAGATCGTTAAAATAGGGCCCGATATGTTACAGACGAAATATGAAAGACAACATTTCGTTTTGGATAGATTATAACGTTTTTACTGCCACATCAAAACCTAATTTACAAGGTGCAAACAAAATCTTAAAAGGTCAATATAAGCCTTCTCTTTAAATTATTTTTGTGTTTTATTAGTGACAAATTTGGGGAGAGGATAGTCTACATATTCCAAAACTTTCTGAAAATACGAATGAGAATTAACTGCACAATTACTAGAAATGTTTACCTTGGATATTATACAATTTGCAAGCATACACAGTTTGTGGAAAAATACACTTTTTTTCAAGATGTTTCCAACTCTGAACCAATTCTGTAGTTATATATATATATATATATATATATGTATGTATGTATGTATGTATGTATATATATATAGTATATATATATATATATATATATATATATATATATATATATGTGTGTGTGTTGTCTTTGCATTCTTTCTTGTGGCTCAGTGACACCTGAATGAAAGGCTCATTAGTATGCAGCATTAGCAGGTCTTTGTCTTCTCAGGTGTGATTTAGCACATTATTCATGACCTTGTTGGATCATTCACGCCCACCTGCATATTGCCTTTCCAAACAAAAAGTGTCTTACAAAATGTAAATCAATCTATTGTTTAATGTGAACGATTAGCCAGGATGATTTTCAGATCATTTTGAAGTAAAAACTCTAGCCGACAACATCCATTAGTCAAAAGTATTGTGGGAATATGTGAAGTTGGTCGTTTGTGGTCTTATATCAGAAAATTTAAGTTTGAGTTTTTTGAATAACCATGCATAAATAATATTCTCTCAAAAATGCAAACATGTACATACATGTTGCTCACATATTATGATAGCCATGTTTGTGCTAAATAGAGTGTGATTACACCTTTGCCATTAATATGTTTATAAGCAACTGAAAAAAAATAAAAATATCAGGGCTTGTCAAAACATCTCAAGGACCCCAAAAACACCTTGGTCCCCAGAGGGTTAACCTTTTCCATCAGCTCTTTGAAAGAGTCATCCCCCGAAGTATCTGTATATGTTGCTGGAGGACTGTGACACACTCAAGGGCTGTGCGTGCAGTTGATGTTTCACTCTGCAGACTTCGGGCCACTGCCTCAGATGGCTCAAAAAGTGCCTGGCTGCACACTAATCCACAATATGTCCTTGCTTATTTAGCTTGTGTGCACAATCTGGATATTTTAGACTGAATCTCAGCCCTAACTGACTTGTCTCACTCCAGAGTCTTTAGGGTCTCCAGTAGTGTAGCATATGCAGAGATGACTCTTGAAATCACAGTGCTGCGGATGCACCATCAGTTGGGCAAAGCACCAGAAGATTGCACACCACATCTTCAGAGCCAAAAAGAGACCTGAACAATTGCTTACGTTTGGCTGATTCTGAAATGACCACAGACACTCCCTGAACAATATTCAATGTGTCTGCAATGAGTCTCACTTCCCTTTCTACCTCTTGCAGAGCGAGGTCCAAAGCATGGTTACTGCAATGCACATATAGGGACCCTGGGCACTTTGCTTTTAGCTTTGTCTGCACATAATTTATACGGCCAGACATGTTGAACTCTCCATCAAAACTATATCCTGCCAAAAATTCCAGAGGTATGTTTAACCATCTGGGGTTAACAACCCATGCATATTGAGTGTTTCACACCTGAGAAAGACAAAGACCCTCCCATAATGGCCCTATTAGGAGCTCTCAGGCACTATCATTATGAGGCACAAAGAATGACTGCATTTAAAAAATAATGGCTTTTTGGGATTTATTTACAACAGAACATAATCCAAAGATACACAAAAAAGGACATTATTGAACACACTGATCACACCTTTGTGCCATTCCTGAAACATAGGTGTCATACATACCTGTCATTTCCATGTTGTTTGATTTTTCATTTGACCATGTAGGCCTACATGTACAGAGAGTCATGTGAATGTTTAAGTCAGCAGGACTTCTCTGATCTGGTCCCTGTAAAAAAAAAAAAACGAAACAACTGTGAACATGGTGATATCAAGATAAACTATAGGGCTGCATGATTGTGGGAATCCATTTTTTGATTTTTAAAATTGGGTAAAAATTGCGATTTAAAAAAAAATAGTCTATGTAATGAACACCTTGTTGTGTCTTGTAGGCATATACGCTTACAATAATAATAACAAGCCTACAGCTAGGCAGCCTATAAATCGTTAAACACTTCAGTAACACTAGAGTAAAAATATAATTGATTATCATATGTTACTTCAAATGTTTACAATTGTTATGACGTTATGAAATGAGATTGGAGTAAAAACATGCGTTTTGCTTTTCAAACAGACAGGTGCGTGCAAGAGAACATTTACTGAAGTGATGGAGCCGCTGAATGTGAAGTTTATGCAACAATAACACTAACTAATATAATTCAGAATTATTTCTTACCTTAAAATCTTAGTCTTCAAATCGCGTTCTTCTTCTTCGGATGTAAATCCAATAAGCTAGCGCGCGTCTTCCAAACTCAGCAAACAGCAGAGGACTGATGAGGTTAGGTGCATTGTTTTTAGGTAATGAGCACGATTTGCATGTCTATATATTTTGCGTGTGTGGGTGTGGTCACAATAAAAATAATGAGCAAGGGTTTGAGAAACTGGATATCTTGTTAGTTTTATACAAATGACTTAAACAGAGAACATTTGTTTTCTTTTTGAATCAGGTCATTTAAAACTACACACTTAAATGTGTATAAACATGAAGAGCTCATAAATGTGTGATAAGTATTCGCTGAGATTTGTTTATGTTTAGGGACGTGCTCAAGAAAAAAAAAGTTCACGAGGCGGAGAGGCAGAAAGCACACCCTGTTTATTTTCTTTATTTTACAAAAGCACGTTTTGTTTTGATTGTAAGTGGAAACATACAAAAGTAGACATCTCACAGATTATTTTTTCATATTTCTTAAACCTGTATGACCATTAGGGGTGTAACGATATTCAAACTGAACTGAAAAATCGCGATACACCACCTACGGTTCGAACCGCGATACTCTCATTTCGAACCGAAAGCGCCCCGCCCCCTACTGCCCAGCCCAGCTCTCACTTCACCTTATGTCACAAAACAATTTTTTCTGACATTTGATTAAATAGTAATTAGTAGCCTACACTTGTAACAACTAATGAAAGCTGTATTTTTAATAAATATACACTAACGTTTGATTTCCAAGTGCATGTCACGTTATATTTGGTGATCGATCACGCTTAGACTGCAGTGTTTCCCACACATAGACTAATTGGTGGGCGGTGCGCCACAGAATCAACACCGTCCGCTACATATTACGTTTTTTGGCAGCCACCAAAGCAATTTTTTATCCCGCCAAAGCCTTATTTTATCGGTGAGTGATGTAGATGACAGACTGCTGCGCTTGTGACAGGTCGCATGTTACTGAAAGAACGAGAGAGAGAGCCCGGCCGCGCGCGCGCATTCTCACTGTCTTAACTGTCTTGCTCTCACTCACTCCCTCGCGCATATTTATTAATCAAAATCTTGAATTGACACGATGGTAAAAGGTCGGAAGACCGAAGCTTCACGCGGAGCATTGGGAGATTTTTTTTCCTGAATTACCGGTGTGTATTATGTGCTAATAAAACGTTGCCTTATCTTCTCTGAAAAGCATTCCGCACATTCAGCTGATGCCTAGTTCACACTACAGGATTCTAAACCCGATTTAAGCCCGATTTGCACATCGGTGAGCTCGCCGACAGGTCGGGTTGTTATCGCGTGCAAATCGCGGGGGATTAGCGGCCGATGAACGCTCGCCAATCTGTTAGTATGAAAGAGCCAACAACGCATCAAAGACGCTCGCAGACGCCTCGCGGACGCGTCGCCGAGCCTAGAAAAATATCTAGCATGCTAGATATCTGGAGCTGTCGCACGACTCAACCACATGTGATGCCATGAGCTACAGCCAATCAGAGCAAGGCATGGGTTGAGGTCACTGGGAAAATACAGTTTATATACTGTCTATGGGAATAATTATTATTTTTTCTAGAGCAAATCATCGCGCAAACAGTTTGCAGCACTAATTTCTGTCTGACGTCCATATTCAAACAAAGACTCGCGTATTGTGTACTTGTGTTCTTCTTCGCTGGGTAGTGGCGCGCGTGCTGTATTGCATAATTTCCGGTTCGTTTTATCGCGTGATTTCTTCGTGATAAAACGTGGTTTGAAGACAAGATAGAATCGTTGGCTGACAGAGTTGTTGTCACCTCGTGTAGTGAGTTACCTCCTGTTGCGGATCAATCACGTTGTGTTGTGTGGTGTGAACAGCTCAACAACTTGAACACTCCTGATTTCACAGAGAGCAAGTCATGTAGTGTGAACTGCACAGTTCAGCCCGACGTTTTAAAATCCTGTAGTGTGCACTTGCCATGAGACAAAACCTATCCAGTGATTAAATGTTTACCGTGTTGACACAAATCTTGTGCAATGTCCTAAACTGCCGGGATAATCACACACCGCGTACACGTCTGCTAATGACACCTCCGATTTGCGCACTAATGACTCCTTTGAACCGATTCCATTTAATGAATGGTTAACTGATCTATCCAACAACTCACCAGACGTCTAAATCGGTAATACTTTACAATAAAGTTACATTTATTAAACTCTAGTTAACTACATTTAGTTAACATTAACTATTAATAAACTGCACTTCTACAGGATTTATTCATCTTTGTTAATGTTAATTTCACCATTTACTAGTAGCCTAGCCTTATTTAAATCAAAAGTTGTTAACATTAGTTAGCCTAATGCACTGTGAAGTAACATGAATAAACAAAGGATGAACAGCTGTATTTTTATTAACTAAGATTAACAAAGATTAATAAACAATACAGTAAAAATATAGTTATTGAGTTAAATTATTGGTATTGTTATTAAGTTAAAAGTGAATAGTGTTCTTTATTCTTGCTGGTGCCCTGCCAGGAACCTCCTGCCCCCACAGCAAACCGAACCGAACCGAACCGAGGCTCCAAAACCGTGATATGAACCGAACCGTGGCATTGGTGTATCGTTACACCCCTAATGACCATACATGACGGAGTATTTTAAGTCTATGTTGCTGCTATGTAAAAAAAAACGCGCCCGCTTGCCGACCCCAGAGGGTTAAACGGATAAATATGTCTTTGATGCATGAAAACAATGTTTCTGCAGATGAGTCACTCACTTTTTAAAATCCAAGAAAGATCTTTTGTGCCCTTAAATCTGAATCCACAAACTGCAAACAACATGAAAATTGCTCGCTCGTGCTAATATCGGTTGTTCCGTCTGCTGTGAGTCCATAGAAAGAACAGTGGCTAGTTTGAGACATGATTTCACGTTGTATGGCATGCGCAAACTGTCAGGCGTGGGATTTGAGATGAATGAGGCAGATTAATAACTACCTCTAAATCAAAGATTTAATTTCCAGAAGGCAAAATACAGCAAATGGTACTATACAGAGAGCGTATGCTCAAACAGACACTAACACTGAAACAAACAAACATTGACCGACAACTGAAGAGTGAAAAGGGAGAACTTAAATACACATATGATAATGGGTGACGACAGGTGACGGTGATGATGAAGATTGACTAATTAACTAAACACAGGTGACAGAACTGAACTAATGATGATGATGAAACTAATGACATTGAAAACAAACAGAAAGTCCCAATAATTTTGTTTTGAATTGTATCAGACCAATCCAATTGTCTCTGCGTAACATCTGTGGCAACCAAGGGGTGGTTTTCGTTATTTTGGACAATTAACACCGACTACGCCACCCTGGGAATTTCACCCAGGGAAATAATGGTCCAATAAGGACACAAGTTTGTTCCCACAAAGATACGGCAGAGACGTGAATATAGAAAAATAATATAACAATGATACTTTATTTATAAATAGCATAAAAAGTGTTCCACACACAGTTCAATGGACAATAAATGGATATGACTTGAAAATAAAAGACAAAAATAAAGGAAAATAATCAAACCAATAAGACAATTGGTTAAGACAATCAAGATAACAGGTCAGATGGCAAGGAGAGATAACAAAACCTACTCAATTCCACTTCACTACACACTTCAAACGTACACTAATGTACTCACTTCACCACACACACGTGCATTCAGGTGACAGAAAATGTAGAATCAAATCACTCAGTGAACAGGGGTAACCATTAACTTGGACTTAGAGTGGTCAGCGCTCCCTCATAGCCAATCCAAGTTAACATAAGTATCAAATTGTCTCAAATCAATAAACAGAAAAATACAAAGTTGATCTCCAAAAAAACTGCAAAAGGAAACAAAATAACAGATGCAATCACATTACACCTTCACCAACATCTAAGCTCATGATCCATTAACATCACACAAACACTAACTCTTTTTCTCACACGAACACACGCGCACACACAGACACACACACACACACTCACTTCCACCGATAAACATACACTCAATACACAACTAACACACACACACAGTCACTTCCAACGATAAACGAACACTCAACTAACTCGCATCAACTTATAAGTTCATTCACACAACAATCAAGGTACCATACAAACGCACGGTCTTCCAGTTGAAACAGTGCGGGAGTGGCGGAACGGCCACACGGACGAATACTCGGGTCTCACAATCTCCCGACGTCAAGTTCACTGAACGTGGGAATTTGTCTGCAGGCGCAAATGAGGCGAGACGGGACGTCGCGGTATTGCGCAACACGGAGAGTATTCCGAAACGGAAAAACCCAAAAGGAAGGGGAAGCCAGGTCACGGTCCCAGTCAGCTGTCCGTATCACGCGGACATATTACCAGCTCTTGGTCTTTTCGGCTAAAACAGAGGGGAACACGATATAAACAGCAAGTCCTTTTGTGATTATTCACCCATTAAAATTAGCAGTTTACCCACCTGGTCATTGGCAAATCAGCCCTTGTAGATTCTAAAAATCGTGCTTCCCCCATATTTGTTGAATCACGGAAGCTACACCTGATATTTTGCCAAGAGATTTATTATTTGAACATGTGTCATGTGTCAGACAGAGAGAAACACAGGCATATAAGAATAAGGCTACATGAGAGGAGGTCTTCATTCTAGATTTCTCTATTCCCCATTATCCTATCTTATCACCCCATCATGCTAGATGTAAATGGTTTCTGGGTTTCTCCTTCCTTACCCCATAATCTCTATGTTTCCTCCTTCCTCTCACCCCCTCATCATGCCTTAATGTTTCTCTGAGTTGGTACAGTACGATTCAGCTTATATACATCACAGAGAGACTTACAACTTCCTTGTAAGGTAGAAAAACATATTGCTTATGTTTAAAGATGGAATGTCTACCTAATGCACATGGTCAATCCACTATCCACATTAAGAAACTATTTCTTCAGTGTATACATTAGTGGTGTATACATTAGTGTTATACAAATGGTACATTTGCATCAGTTGAAACATTCATTTTCTTGCAAAGAGCATACGAACTGTACGAATTTGAAGTATCATCATTTTAACATCTCTGCTAAGTGAACATTGCATACCTCTAAGCAAAATATAACTTTACCATAACTCTACTAGCTCTCTGCTCAGCACACATGTACAAACATAGTCTGACTTCACAACATACATTATGAAATTATAAAGAAAATTAATAAAGAAAAATAATACTAAAAAATAACATTAAACAGTCAATTTTTCAGTCTTCATTCCCTCCACTGGAACTACGGCAGTCAGTTCCACACCTTCATTCCCAGGTGGCCAACCTATTGAAGTGATAGTGAGGAGAAGACAAGCAGACCAAGACATAGACATAGAAGGACAAAAGAATGGAAACAGAAAAGAAAAGAAAACAAATAACAAACAACAAAGAACCTCAACCCATGTTATGTCCCCGCATACTATGTGTCATTTAACGTCTATGTGTAAGCATTTAAAATGAACCCCAATCATCTAAGAAAAGAAAAAACTAATAAATCTTCACCAATGCATTGACTCGTTAAGTAAGTACTTAACTACTTCAAGTTCCCGGCTCCAAAATAATAAACTAAAATAAACGTTGATGTTAAAGAATCCTATCCCTTGGGGTTGAAAATCAGTAAGCGGGTGTTCATTGTTTGTGAGGTTGTGTTTTGTAAGTAATGTAGCATGTGTAAAATCTCACTTCTTATGTCCTATTCTCGGTTTTATCCATTTGTTCATCAAAGGAACATTTCTAAAGTTATCTTTAATTTAAATAATGAATTTATTTATCCCCTGTTATCCAGACTTCTCTTGAGTTAGCAAAAACAATCTTCATCCTTAACAACACCATGTCTTATAATTGTCCAAATGCCATGTATAATGATCTGCAAAAGTGAAAACTATGGTAGACATAATAATTCACATATGATTCAGGATCTAATACTTTAGATAATGTTGTCCATTAGGCAACTAACATTATATTTCTAAAATAAATGAACAATGTTTGTTTTAGTCTCCACAGAATTAAAGACAATCACCCTCATGGTCTCAGCTAGTTCTTGAAAACTCTTTCCCATCAGCTCTTTTGTAAATAATCTCCTTTCCCCAGGGTGTTCCCTCTGGCATAGTTATATCAAGTTATGACACTTGTCACATCCAAGGAATGCGGTTTCTGGTGATCAGGCATTGGAGAGCTCACATTTTTGGGCAGACTGCTGTAACCCTCAATGATGCTGTTGGCCTAACAAACATCTGCTCAACCATACCATCTCACATAAACACCCCCCTTCAGGGTAGGTGCCCAGCGGCGGTGACACCCTGCCTAGGAAGTCCTCCGTTGGCCATTAGAGAATCTTGCCCGTCTTTGAGAAATCACCTCATGCTCACTGTAACCGCTCTTTCCCATTAGGAAATTTTAACAGGTATGTTCTGGAGCTCAGGAAAGTTCATTCAAGAGCCATCAGAGCCATTTGGAATGCCTAATAGTGTAAACATATGGAGACAAATTAATGACAGTATTTAATCACCAAAATCCATTAGACATCTTCAAACATCAACATATCAATGCTGAGTTTATACTCAGTGAATCTAGTTATTACAACCGTCCATTAAGTGTAATGTTCTGTTACATCAATAACCGGTACCATCCACCCTGTACATGGTGAAGACAAAGATGAGACAAAGAAGTTACTGGTCATGGGACAAACAAATACAAAAAAATGCTCACCTCTATCATTCAAGGTAGATTATCTTTTCTTAAAACATTTAACTGCCAATTAAATTTATAATTTATTTTAAAATCTCTGTGTCTATAATCTCCAACTGAGACACTGTGCTGTACTATGAATAGCTTGTTACTTATGCCACAGGCTCAAATATCAGAATCTAACTGACTTTGAATGAGAGAAAGACTCTGAGAGAAAGTCCAGAATGCCTCAGAGTAATTCTGCATTTTCATAACTTTTATAATTTCATTCTACTCACTTTTTACTCTGACTCAGTCAGAAATTACATGTTTTCCAAATAAACATCTCTGTTATTTTTTTTCCTTATATATTTTCCAACTCACATTCTTTTGGAGTCATTATCTATAATTTAATTTTTCATCAACTTCTACTTGTCAATTAACTATACAACTATTATCATAGATCTTTCCTCAAAGTAATTCCTTAACTTTAATCTTATGATCTTATTTTTTATCTTTTGTTCTTTTTAGACAAAAACGTAACGTTAAACAATTATTTACTTTTAAACCCACATTAACACCAGAAATTTCTGTTCAAAAGCTTAGCTTGTTTCTGTTCTTCTCTTCAAATACCCCGAAGATAATGTTTTGCTATACAATTACTTTCGGTCATTTTACCACTCTCTGTGTATACTAGAGAAGCAACAGGCTTTCTATTTATATCTCTGTGTCTGTGTGTAAAGGAGGGTATAGATTCCAAAGGAAGGGGCTGCTACTCCCTTCTCACTCAGTTATCTTTTTCCTTCCTTTTCAGTTTAACTCAATCAGATTCTTTTTTTCCTTTCTTTTTTTTTATTTTAGATTAATTTCTTTGAATTTTCTTTTTCTTTAAGTTTAACTCAGATCAGTAACCTCAAATATTTGAACAGCTTTACGGTCAAAATAAGAATGCACGCAATCCTAGCTAGTTACAAAGGCCTCCTTTAATACTTGTATTACTTCAGCGTGTTACAATGTTTTAGAATCTGCCATAGTTTATACAGTATCGCCACACTTAACCGCTTCTGTCAATCAAGTATCGCTTGTCACACTTTCCTCGTCTCCTTCTGAGATCGAATCTTCAAGTGTGTTGGATATGTTTTAGGGATCTGCCATCGTTTTAAACAGTCCCGCCACAGCCCAACCACGTGAACAGTCGTAATCAAGCAACTTTTCTAGCTTAACCGTCTTATAGCTAATTCTCCCAAATGACTAAATGGTCTTTTTTCTAAAAAAGATCCATCTCCATCCCAGCATATCAAATATTGTTGGAGGATTACTTTTCAGATGAATTACTTAATTTAATTCCATTTTTTCTTAATTTTAATTGTTTTAATTTATGTCTGACACATATATTCTTTGGCTACACATCTGGTACTTTAAATAACACAGTTCTTTTAAGCAGTCTCAGTCAATGTCTCAAATCATCAGGCAGACTTAAACTTTTTTAGAATAGAAAAAGTCTTACCTGGAATGACTGAGACAAATGCCTGAAGATGCGATCCTGTTCGTTCGTGACGCCAACTGTAGATTCTAAAAATCGTGCTTCCCCCATATTTGTTGAATCACGGAAGCTACACCTGATATTTTGCCAAGAGATTTATTATTTGAACATGTGTCATGTGTCAGACAGAGAGAAACACAGGCATATAAGAATAAGGCTACATGAGAGGAGGTCTTCATTCTAGATTTCTCTATTCCCCATTATCCTATCTTATCACCCCATCATGCTAGATGTAAATGGTTTCTGGGTTTCTCCTTCCTTACCCCATAATCTCTATGTTTCCTCCTTCCTCTCACCCCCTCATCATGCCTTAATGTTTCTCTGAGTTGGTACAGTACGATTCAGCTTATATACATCACAGAGAGACTTACAACTTCCTTGTAAGGTAGAAAAACATATTGCTTATGTTTAAAGATGGAATGTCTACCTAATGCACATGGTCAATCCACTATCCACATTAAGAAACTATTTCTTCAGTGTATACATTAGTGGTGTATACATTAGTGTTATACAAATGGTACATTTGCATCAGTTGAAACATTCATTTTCTTACAAAGAGCATACGAACTGTACGAATTTGAAGTATCATCATTTTAACATCTCTGCTAAGTGAACATTGCATACCTCTAAGCAAAATATAACTTTACCATAACTCTACTAGCTCTCTGCTCAGCACACATGTACAAACATAGTCTGACTTCACAACATACATTATGAAATTATAAAGAAAATTAATAAAGAAAAATAATACAAAAAAATAACATTAAACAGTCAATTTTTCAGTCTTCAGCCCTTCCAACATCAAACCACGGCCGATAAACACAGCCCGGGATGCATACTAAATAACAAACAGAGCGCTTACAGCCAACAGCTCACCCAAAATTAAATATTTATTTGTCCATAGTAACATACCCCGCTGCTGTACGGCTCAGCTCAAAGGTCCCAACGCGGGACCAGCTCAGAGAGTCAGCGTCCAAGTTGGCAGTAGTCAACACGCTCTAACAAACGCATGAAGATCCCTTATACACACACACGCACCTATAGCGCACCTGGATCTAATTAGGTGATTGCCATTCAGCACTAACTAGGCAGCTATGCCTGCTACAATCCACCCCTGCCTTTTGTATCGTCGCCCCGACGATAAGAGCCTAACCATACTCAAATTGTCTACAGACAACAATGAATAAACATCATTCCTAAAATCAGCTACAAAGAACAATGAATAAACATCATCATTCCTAAGATCAGCTACAAAGAACAATGAATAAACATCATCATTCCTAAAATCAGCTACAAAGAACAATGAATAAACATCATCATTCCTAAAATCAGCTACAAAGAACAATGAATAAACATCATCATTCCTAAAATCAGCTACAAAGAACAATGAATAAACATCATCATTCCTAAGATCAGCTACAAAGAACAATGAATAAACATCATCATTCCTAAGATCAGCTACAAAGAACAATGAATAAACATCATCATTCCTAAAATCAGCTACAAAGAACAATGAATAAACATCATCATTCCTAAGATCAGCTACAAAGAACAATGAATAAACATCATCATTCCTAAAATCAGCTACAAAGAACAATGAATAAACATCATCATTCCTAAAATCAGCTACAGTGAACAATGGATAGACATCGAACTCAACTCAGCTACCGAGAACAATGGATCGGCATCATCGAACTCAAATTATTTACAGAGGACAATGGATCGGCATCATCGTTCCTAAAATCAGCTACAGAGAACAATGGATAGGCATCATCGAACTCAGATTATTTACAGAGAACAATGGATGGGCATCATCGTTCCTAAATTAAAACCCCTGTCTGTGGGTGCCCCTGTCTCCCATGCTATACGCCATCAGCAAACAAAACTGAGTGGCCCCGAGCACGCATACGCCCAGGCGTTCCTCCCCACTCCCTGCAAATTGCCCCACTGCGGGCATCCAACCCATCTGGGTCTTCCCGCTCTATTGCTGGGCGATACCGAATTTCTTCCCGAGCTTCCCCTTCCAAATGATCAAATAAAAAGAATGCGCGATCGGCAATGGACATATGACGAACCCTCATACAGGCCTCTGCCTCGTCAACCCGTTCGTTTATACCCGGTCCCGCTCTACCATTAAATTTGGGACACTTACGATCTCGTGGTATAAACACAAACCTCTCCGCAGCCGGAACACTAGCATTTGCAGGCGGAGGGTCAACAGGCAGTGCTGAGGACGCATTAGACGGGCCAGGTGTGGGTTCAGCTGCATCGGTCCGATCTTGTCTCAACTTCTCATTTTCAGCCCGCAACTGTAACACTAAATCTCGCAGTTCACGTAATTCCTCATCCATCATTAAGAAATCAGTGAAACTTACCAACAAAACAGATAGGACGTTCCGTGCACACCACCGCTCTGTTTCAACACAAAAATTGAAAGAAAAACAAAGAATCACAACATTCAGCCCACACAATATGGAACAAACAAATTCACGTCTCAGCCCAAAAATCAATGTGGGACCCTGCCGACTGCGCCAAGAATGTGGCAACCAAGGGGTGGTTTTCGTTATTTTGGACAATTAACACCGACTACGCCACCCTGGGAATTTCACCCAGGGAAATAATGGTCCAATAAGGACACAAGTTCGTTCCCACAAAGATACGGCAGAGACGTGAATATAGAAAAATAATATAACAATGATACTTTATTTATAAATAGCATAAAAAGTGTTACACACACTGTTCAATGGACAATAAATGGATATGACTTGAAAATAAAAGACAAAAATAAAGGAAAATAAACAAACCAATAAGACAATTGGTTAAGACAATCAAGATAACAGGTCAGATGGCAAGGAGAGATAACAAAACCTACTCAATTCCACTTCACTACACACTTCAAACGTACACTAATGTACTCACTTCACCACACACACGTGCATTCAGGTGACAGAAAATGTAGAATCAAATCACTCAGTGAACAGGGGTAACCATTAACTTGGACTTAGAGTGGTCAGCGCTCCCTCATAGCCAATCCAAGTTAACATAAGTATCAAATTGTCTCAAATCAATAAACAGAAAAATACAAAGTTGATCTCCAAAAAAACTGCAAAAGGAAACAAAATAACAGATGCAATCACATTACACCTTCACCAACATCTAAGCTCATGATCCATTAACATCACACAAACACTAACTCTTTTTCTCACACGAACACACGCGCACACACAGACACACACACACACTCACTTCCACCGATAAACATACACTCAATACACAACTAACACACACACACAGTCACTTCCAACGATAAACGAACACTCAACTAACTCGCATCAACTTATAAGTTCATTCACACAACAATCAAGGTACCATACAAACGCACGGTCTTCCAGTTGAAACAGTGCGGGAGTGGCGGAACGGCCACACGGACGAATACTCGGGTCTCACAATCTCCCGACGTCAAGTTCACTGAACGTGGGAATTTGTCTGCAGGCGCAAATGAGGCGAGACGGGACGTCGCGGTATTGCACAACACGGAGAGTATTCCGAAACGGAAAAACCCAAAAGGAAAGGGAAGCCAGGTCACGGTCCCAGTCAGCTGTCCGTATCACGCGGACATATTACCAGCTCTTGGTCTTTTCGGCTAAAACAGAGGGGAACACGATATAAACAGCAAGTCCTTTTGTGATTATTCACCCATTAAAATTAGCAGTTTACCCACCTGGTCATTGGCAAATCAGCCCTTCCAACATCAAACCACGGCCGATAAACACAGCCCGGGATGCATACTAAATAACAAACAGAGCGCTTACAGCCAACAGCTCACCCAAAATTAAATATTTATTTGTCCATAGTAACATACCCCGCTGCTGTACGGCTCAGCTCAAAGGTCCCAACGCGGGACCAGCTCAGAGAGTCAGCGTCCAAG